>NW_016157190.1:455097-481242 GCF_001687245.7 Rhagoletis zephyria
TGAGTGCGGACAAGTAAGTTTAAGCAGCCGCGTTTATAGCGTCAGCCGCATGCACCGCCCGCAACGTTCAAGGCGATAATAATTACGCGGCGCCCGTGTCAAAAACTTTTTTTCAATACTGTCAGAGTGCGAAGTACCAAATTTTTCTTTTTGGAGAACGAAAACAAGTATTTATACTACATTGTGTAAAATTTTCACTGTGATCTAATTTGGGAAAAATTTTATTCAGAAAGAGAAAACGCTTATTAACTGTCAAAAAAAATTTCACTCAATTATAGCAAACGAGTCGGAAGTTATTAATTTTTCAATCTAAAGTTGCAAATATCATTATTATTCAAAATAAAAAAAAACGGTGCGGTTTTTCGAGAAACGGTTCAAAGTGTTTTTTTTGTAATGCTATGATGAACAAATTTTAGCAATAGTTGTCACTTTTCAGAAAATGACCAAAATTTCATGGGCTCATTTGACGTGGCCGTGGACGATTGATATATGAATTTATGCATTACTATTTTCTACTGGGTATACATATATTAGACGTTTACGCCGATGAGCCTCGCCGCCGCCGTGCTCTGCGCCTATGGAATTATGTACAAAATTTTCATAACATAGTGAAACATTTATATCGATTGAAGGAGCTGCTATAAATAACGGTAATTTACTAATTAAGTATTTTAAATGTATTTTTTTCTTAACTAGTTTGGAGCCACTGAACACTAATATGAACTCCTTTATTAACCGACTTAAAAAAAAGGAGGAAGATTATTAATTCAGCGGAATCCGTCTTTTTTGCTACCAAATACCTTTGTGTTACGTAAGCCGTTTTCAGTAATTATTTTCTTTTTACTGTTTATTGGTAAAATTAAAAATCATATTCAACAATTTTGTTGAGCTTGGCGTCTTTAATGAAAAATTATTGTGACAAAACAATAGTTTGTAAGTTGTAGAAGTTATAGCTGCTATTTCAGAGAGCACCACATCTGCCCAACAGACTTCTTCATCGCGCTCACTGAGATATAAGCCAGCGAAGGGTTTGTATTTTATGGAAGAATGTGCACAACACTGTCAACAAAAAATCAGCGAAAATCGAAAAAAAAAATTTACTATACGATTTTGACTGACACTCACTAAGCTAAAATTATAAAGTAATAAAAAGACAAAATTACACCTTAGCGTCTCTTCAGTTATTATATCATACAACATCTTCTGAAGGGGCACACTAATAAAAATGTTTGGTAGATTTTTTGGAATAAATCGATTCGTAGGATTTATCTCCAATTAATACAGATATTTTTTTTTCATTATTATATTCTCTAAGTTAGGGTTAGGTTGTCGCGGACGTCTATAAGACACACTTAGGCTCAGGGCTCATTGTGATGCCGCATATGGGGTCAGCAACACCCAATCCCTCCTAATTCTCTAACTAGAAAACTGTTTCTGTATTAACTGTTTTTGTTTTAGATAATTGCGTTGAATCTGTACCATCCACAAGCAGTTATATTTTCGGATGTGATTTTTGAGTTATGTCTCTTTTGAAGATGGTGTGCGATATATATGTAGTTTTTTGTTATTAATTTCTCTTCTTTATTGCACAAGGCGTCAAAAGTATTAATCGCATATGTCAAAATTATTGTCTGCATACATTCATACGTCAAATCACTGTCCAATTTACACATTTGCTAAGTGTTTGGCCGAGCTTCTCCTCCAATTTGCGGTGTGCGCCTTGATATTGTCATACATACATAAGGGAGGGACCTACAGTTTTCGCCACATTTCAAACGGAGAATGATTTTTATGATAAGCGTTTTCATGGCAGTAATATACTCGGAGGTTTGCCATTGCCTGCCGATGGGTGACCGCTCTTAGAAAAAACTTTTTCTAATTTAGATGTTGCCCAGACCAGGGGTCGAACTCAGGACCTACAGAGTGGGCGCAGAAGTGCGCATGTGTTAGTGGAAAACTGTCTGGTTTAAGCCCCGGGTAAGGCTGTGGCAGCATTACAAATTTCAACGAATTGAGGGATTTTTCATAAATTTGACCACGACACCGCCGACGCAATTATGTACGAATGGTATGAGACATATGTACATATACTCAAATATATCTAGTTATCTATAATTATTTGTCAACTTCTTGTTTCCACCAAGAAAGTTAGGGAAGTTTCTGAAGTGTTTATGACCTTATCTGGCGGCTGGATACAATGTAGTTTAGCTTTTATTTTCTTTTCATTGACAACCAGAACACAAAAAATTTTAATCTCCCCACCTAACCTCTGCTCCATATTCATGTGCTCCCCTCCATTAGCGTCTAGATTGCGACGCCGACACAACGCTCTGTGTACTTCATAGCCATTCATAGCGTTGGCGCTTATCGACGTAAACAAACATAAAACTCGAGGCAAAAAAATCAACAAAAATATCAGCTTAGCATGTTCAGAAGTACATGTATATATACATATATACATACATATGTACATATGTACGTGTATGCATGTAGTCGAGTAATACACAATTTTTCTTCAAATTCCATTTTACTCTTCAGTTTGTTTAGAATATAAGTGGAATGGGTGATTGTGAAAAATACAAATGTGAATGGAGAATCTACCAGTAGTAAATATTCAGGAAATACTCGAAAAATACTTTGATACTTAAGAAGTCTTTGGCTTCGACGTCACTTCGGTATGTTAGTGAGTATGACACACTTTTAAATGGTTTTGCTTCTCTTTCTAATTGCTTAATGTTTATGTGTATAAATAATTTAGAATATGCTTGTTGTGTTTTACTTATTGGTGCGTCTTTGTTTTCGATTTGCGTCACGGCGATTTTGAATGCTAGAATTGTTGTTTTCATTTGTAATTTACAACAAAAAGACATGTAAAAAATGACTATGGTGACATTCTTTTAGATCGATTCACCTGAATGAAATTTTTGGAATTTTTAATTGGTACAGCCGCAGACACGCTTACATACCCATATTCATGTACATATGTATGCATTTATGTGTACGTCCATACTACACATGAATATGGGGGAATCTTTTGAAATGGGGATTTTTCAATAAATTTAAAAATTTTTCAACATAGTTTCAGTATATTTTAACCCGTGTAACTAATATTTTTTAACCAAGGTTCAAATAACTCGCATAAAGCTGAAAAATGGTACGAATGTTGCGAACACCACTATAATGAAATGTGAAAATTCTACATCGGTTCCACATCTGCAAAAAAAAATTTATTTAACGCCAAAGGTCACATAAATTGATTTTTACCAGTTTTCAGCTGAACGATAAGGTTCATCAGAAAAAGAGATGAGACAAAAGTGTAAATCATGCAATTATGCGTGTGGTTAGGTTAAGTTATGCTGGCTAACCATAAGAGGTCTCACATAGACGAATATAACGCCCACAGCGTTGCCAGATGCATTTACGACCTACAAATCAATTATTTTACGCAATGTTAAAGAACACTGCCCTTCCTTTAGCGAATTTCAATAGACACTTTGGTCCTTCTATGGATAAAAAACCTTTTAGGCTGTTGACGAATTAGAGCAGAATGGGGTGAAGTCAGGCATGCGGTAAAGGTCACACCACAGGGAGGGGTGCTTTCACCGCTTCTATGGCTGCTTATAGTAAAGGATCTACTAAGTAACTTTGAAGTAATGGGGACCGGAAAATACCTAGAAACCATAAGTGATATAATGAAAGAAGCTCTCAATACTATATACCAATGAACTACTCGCGCAGGTTTAGGGATAAATGCAGATAAAACGGATATACTACTTTTTACAAGAAATTACAAGGCACTGAACTCAAACCAAAAGGTGCGGTACCTTAAAGTAATACTGGACTGTAAACTGCTATGGTGGTACAATGTGGAGGACAAAGTGAAGAAATCGGGTAATGGCCTCAACGCATGCAAAAAAATGCTACGTATTACTTGGGGCCTATCCTCCGCACTAATGCATTGGTGCTACACAGCAATAGCGAGGCCAATATTACTCTATGACGCTCTTGTGTGGTGGACCGCGACAGAAAGGAGCACTCTCTCTATTGTGTACAACAAGAGCACTGAGAACAACTCCAACACTGGAAAAAATTTTCAATATAAAGGGCTTTGCTGCTAAGTCCGCGGGGAGACTGATTGCAACAGGGGAGTTCAAGCAGAGAAACACTGGCCACAGCTCAATAGCCAAAGGGCATGTAGCCACCACAGACTGCATGGTACCTTGCTATAACTGGGATAAGGAGTTTTGGGGTTACTATCGAAGAAACCGGATGGCGCAGAGGCATGACATTTAACTTCTTCACAGACGGCTCAAAAATTTATAATGTAGTAGGAGCGGGAGTGTACTGCTCAGAACTTAATGTTCGTCGGCACATCAAGCTGCCGGATCACTGCAGTATATTTCAGGCAGAGGTTTTCGCAGTGAGAAAAGCCGCTGAGCTACTGAGCCTACTCAATGACTGAAAATAACTCTAAAGTTAACACATACTTAGATATTCAACCAGCGATTAAGGCTATAAGTTCGTACCAATTTACGTCACAAAATGCCCTTAGAAGCAGGGAGGCCATAAATAGGGCAGCAGCCTCAAGTGCATTTACAGGTTACGACATTGTAGATAAGATTGCCAAGAGCGGAATCCACTTGGTGCTAGAAGAAGAGAATGACATTCCGAAACCGCTAAAAAATCTGTATAACGAAATACACCAGAGGGTGAAAAATCAGACTTTACCGAGATGGAATGCGTTAAATACCTGCAAAATCTCTAAAGTCATGTGCCGACTGGAAAACGGGACACAAACCCGGTTTATACTATCGCTGGCATGAAGAGACTGCAGAACCATTATAGGTGTCCTAACAGGACACGACATGTTGGCAGCGCATGCAAGCAAAATGGGTATTGCTGTCCGTGAAGTTTGCAGGAAATGCATGGGGACGGGGACAAGGGAGACCCTATAACACATCTTGTGCCTGCTTTATCAGAAATGCGATTGAAATATCACCGAGCTACGGATTTTAATAATCTTAAATTATGGTAATACTCAGGCTTCAAGACTGCTCAAAGCGGCGACATCCTAAATTATGTATACTTCGAACTTACATATTTAACTAAACCTCTATCTCCATCTGGCATCACTAGGGTCCTATTGGTCTATGTGTGGCGGCTGTACCTTGCCGAATAACACGAGTCTTTGCCTGCTGAAGGCTGGACACTCGCAAATTAGACCCTTGTGATAGTTACACATTTCCTAATTTTGTTTTTCCTCTATTAGGCCTAATTTAAATGCATGTGCTCTTAGCAAACAATGGCCTGTTAGCAATCCTATCAGGAGCCTCGAGTCTTTTCTTCTTTTTGATATTAGGAAATCAGTAAGCCTCCTATCGTATTTATGAATTACACATAATTTTTGCAAGTTTGCAGCCCTGAATTCTTTCCAAAGCCTATCTGCCTGGCGGTATATGGGCACATCTTTTGATATTTTGATTTCGCCAAGAGGTATTGGTATATTAGTCATTAGTGAGACGTTTAATAGGATTCCCTCCTTGGCTAGCTCGTCATCTCTCTCATTACCTTCCACACTCTTGTGTCCTGTCCTGGGACACAATACAGGTGGAGTGTTTTAGCCACAGGTAGCCTTCTTATAGCCTCCTTACAATCCGCGAAGGTGATCCAATTTGTTTTATATGAAAGTAGTATCTTTTGTAGTATCTCCTTAGACCTCGGCTTGATATATACTGCAGTAATCTGGTAGCCTAAATGACCTATAAGTTATCGGTTCTGTGCAATATACTGCAGTCCCTAATCCTTTGTCCATTTTAGAACCGTCCTTGTAGACGTGCGTTACATTCCCTTTCCGTTCCACGCCTTTACGCCAACCGTCAACTTCTACAGTAGCTTCTAGAAACCTTTCGAAACTCAGACGCGGGATCGCGTAGTCTATTCGCCCGGTTAAGTACGACGCTATACTACTGTTAACCTACGTTCTGAATCCAAGCTGCACTGCGGCATAAAGCTTCGCGGAAATTGTAAACGCTATGTGGCATATGTAGAATTGCGTGGAGCGCCGCCGTTGGTGTTGTCCTCAAGGCAGCTACTATATTGATCATTTAGAGCCTGTAAACACTCTCCAGTTATGTATTCTTTTCCGTTGCTATCCGCCATACGAATATGCCATAAAAGAGTACTGAGCAGGAGAAAGTCCCCAAGTGCAGCCCAACATCCACTTGCATGTATAGAGTGCTGCCTAGGCTTTCCTCACCCGCTCTTTCACATTTAGTTTCCACGACAGTTTGCTGTCCAGTACGATTCCAAGGTCCAAGGTACTTCGTGTTTGATTTTGGTTGAAGAGTGCGTCTGAAAACCCCAAGCTTTAGGTCAGAGGCGAGTTGCACTAGAAGAATCGGACAGATGTGTGCGAGTAATTTAGTCATTTAAACTGTTAGTTTTGTTATAAATTTGAGATTTGAGGCAAGCTCCTTGCATAAAAAAACCGCTGCACCGGCGCTTCCATGAAGCTTCGTCGCGTCCATGTAGAAATTCGCCGGGGCCTACCCTTCCTAGAGAGGATGTAAGTGGCAAGAAAGCTCATTAAGTTGAAGCTTCGGAAAAGTTTCTTTGTCTTTTGAGACTAATGAACAAATTTTAATGAATACTCTTCTGAAGAACATGTGCGACATGCTGAATTTAGTCAGCTCTTAAACGGAATATGTTGTAGTGTCTCCGCCAAATCTCTCTCTCTCTCTCTCTCTCTCTTTCTGTGCTGACCTCGCGTAACTGTAGATGCACCATAACCATACTCCAACACTCTCCTGCATTTGGTCATATAAATAAGTATAAGTCTACACCTTACTTGATTTTCTTAAAGCATGTTCACATTATCGTAATTTACGGCTCATTTGTAATTTATAAGGAAATCATGCTGAAATCAAGTAATTTCGGTTTGTAAAATCTGTCAATAAATTAAATATAAATTAGATAATTTATCATAAATCAAGAACAACCTGAAGAGAAAATAAAGATTTTTAATTTATGTATGTTAGCCCCCACTGTTGAGGAAATTTAAAAAAAATGCCTGTAGGTATGCAACCATTTTTTATTTTTTTTTTAATCTAACCACACACTCTTACGTACACATATCTATTGAAATTACGAAAGAAAATGTCAACGTACTTCATTTATGTGAAGTAGTTTGAACGGAACAAGGTAATTTATGCTGTAAGGTGTACATACCTTGCAAAAATTTGAGGACCAGGGTCCACTGGGTCGTAGTTTTAAAGTATGTGCAAAAGGACCTGGTTGCATACTAGTAACTTTTTATGCTTACCTGGACTACTTCAAACGTAAAAAACTGATATATGTATATGTGTTGAGAACGACCCCTTCGTGGCCCATCGGCAACATGACTGGGCTGTCGAATGTGCCATGGTCCAAAAGGAGTAGTTGTATAGGTGGTCCCATGTTATGCAGTGTTGGACCAGAGGTGGTCAGGTCCAATGACATCGTAATGTTAATGTAACCATATTTTCTCCATATATTTGGATAATTTTGGTTACTAGTGTTGGTTACAAGGTAGCGTGGTCCCGCACTAGTATTTAACCTAGTCCCACTTTTTGCAGGGTCGTTTTAGCCTGCTTCAAATCACCGCTATGCGAACAAGGTCATAAATCGCATGTGCACAAATGTAATCGGGTATAAAAATTATTAAACGCCAGCCGCAATCAACTATATAAGTAAGACAATCCTTAATGTATGTACGTATGTATGTATATTAGGGTGTCCCGTCAAAAAATTTGTTTGAGCTACACTATCGCAAGAGGTATCGAAATTTGCGCAATTTTACACATGTTAAGAAAAAGGTAAAAAAGCCAGAATTGTGTGTCATTTTGAGGGCTCTACCACACCATGAAGTTTTCCACGTATTTTATATGAGAAAAAACACTTATTCGTAGAAATAGAGATAAAATCCTTAAAAGTCAATATTTTTCAATTTGAAAACTCTTTTTCTCTTTAGGAGACTTCAAAGAATAATACCTAATTGTTTACTTAACGATTTTTTAATACTAACTATTTTTTATAGGTCCCCAAAATCCCCAAAATAATTAAATGGGGGAACCATAAAAAAATCATTAATATTAAAAAAGGTTAAATAAATAACTGGATATTATTCTTTGAAGTCTCCTAAAAAGAAAAAGAATTTGCAAATTGAAAAATATTGACTTTTAAGGATTTTATCTCTATTTCTACGAAGAAGTGATTTTTCTCATATAAAATACGTGCAAAACTTCATGGTGTGGTAGAGCCCTCAAAACGACACACAATTCTGACTTTTTTGCCTTTTTCCTAACATGTGTAAAATTACGAAAATTTCGATACCTCTTGCGATAGTGTAGCTGAAAAAAATTTTTTGACGGGACACCCTAATGTATATTACAAAATAATGCGAGTCATTTTTAAGTACGACTCAGCTTCAACTCTGAAATTAAAAGTAGTTCATCACAAATTTTCCACTGCATTAAAATTTTCACCTTTAACTAACTAGATAAATATGTACATATGTACATACATAAATGTGGTACATAAATCCGTATGTATATACATATGTACATACATTCATATGTATAAAGAAAATTAATTTTCATTTTCAACCAGTTGCCAAATGCATTAGGACTGCGACCATGAAAATAGAAGAAAACCACCTTGATGCTTAGTCATCAAAAGTAGTGCAATTCGAAACTCTGCCACGGGTCATTGCTACCCTCTAGCTACATATGTATGTATGTACATACATACATATGTATGCACCGGAGAGCTAGCGTAACAAATTATCGTCTAGGCTAGATAAATTATATAGGGGATGACATCGTATACATTCCAGGCACGTTCATTTTCTTCAACGCCTCTTAAAACAAATCTATTACAATAAAACGCACGTACAGCCTTATTTCGCCTCGCTTCGGTTATTGCGGCGTAGATAAATGCACGCACAGCGAATTCGGGACAAATGCGTATGAGCGATCGTCTACAAAAGATGTGCGTGTGTTGGTGTATGAATGTGTGTGTGTTTGTGTGCGTGTTCGTGCAAACGCTGCTGCCATTGTTGAGTGCTATGCAAGTGGCTATTGGATAGATGACGTACATACATACCTACATGCCCATAATGTATCTAATGCTTGCGTCTAGCTGCGTATGGCGCGCTGCCGGCAGTGTCAGCAACAGAAATACCACATCCCTCACCTTCATACCTACAACGTGCGTGAATACATACAAATATACGTGCATACATATTTACACAAATACAAGCACGCGTAGGCCTAGACGGGACTACATACCGTGTTGCCAAACATGGGCTTTTTCTACCAAAACCGGTAGGTTTTTTTTCTATTTGGTAGGTTGGTAGACTAGATTGGTTTTTGGTAGGTTCCGCGACAATAATAGTTATTGGCGAAAAATATAAGATATGTATCTCCAAACATTTTAGCAACCTGGTTTACACAAATATTTCATCGGTGCATTCGTATAACGGCGATCTTAAAGATGTGAATATACTTAGTAAGTACAACGGTAACCCTAATTATTGACAATACATATATGTATATACAATATGAAGATCCAAGGTATATACTTTATGTGCCTACATCTAAGCATCCATTGGACTCATCTAAAACTATAATCAATAAACTCTCTGAAGTCCACTATTGTCCACCTGCCGGAGACTCCATGGTAAGACTTGGTGAATATCGCCAAAAGTAACGTATTCAATGCGTTAGTAAGACCCGTTGTCACATATACGGCACTGGCCTGGTGGCCAAGAGCTAAGCAAGCAAAGGCGGGTGCCACCTTTAGCTAGTTGCACAGACTGGTCCGCGTGGCCATCACAGGAGCTATGGGCACCTGTCCAACGGATGCCCTTGGTTTCATTACAGGCGTTCCTACTTTTTCTATTTTTTTTGAAAGAGACCTGCTGGAGCGCACAATGACTTCCAAGTGCACATACCCAACTATGTATATTCCAGGCGGAAGTCTTCGCAATCGAAGTCTGTTTAGATGGCCCCATCTGTCCAAAATAAATATTATTTCGGATAAAGGCCTTAGCAGTTTTTAAAACAGCGTCGGGCTTATGGACAGCTTTTGAACCACTTGGAAGACCACAATAGCGTAACGCTGTGGTGCGTTCCGGCACATGAAGGATTTGAAGGCAAAAAAAGCATTGACTGTCTCGCAAAGCGTGGAGCCCAAATTGTCCTAGCCTTTTGTGAGCTGGTGGAGGAGACCCCAGATAATATTCTATGTGACTGCCCAAGTATCATAGATAGCATACTGAAACACGTTCCGACTGTCTTCTTCATCCCAAAATTTGAAACATGGCTCCTTTCCAAGTGCTTAACTTCTTAAATAGACTAGGACTGGAGTGATTACAATTAGGGTTAAGCGCAATAGACCTTCTTAGATCGCAGCGGAAGTACCCCCGACCCAATAATAATTATAATATGAATGTGTAGAGAGACACACATTTATTTCTATTGTACTAGGGGTGTCTTAGTTTTACTAAATTATTATTTACATATTTAATAAACTTGACATTAGGAAAAAAATTAAACCTCAAAAAAATTTGGTAGGTTTTGGTAGGAAAAAAATTGACTGTGGCAACACTGACTACATAGCTCAATGTTGATTTCAAATTCTATTTGGTTTGCTGTTGATTTGGGATTTCGGGTTCTCATAGATGACGAGGGCAGTGACGACAGCGACAGCGGACGCGGACGCGGCCGCGGCAGCAGCAGCAGCAGCAGCGGTGAGGGCAGCAACCACTCAGTTATATTTTATTGTGATTTTCTAGTTTGGCGTTTCTAGTCAATCGTCAGTCGCGAAGTAAGCGTCATCAGAAGTCGTCATTATTGCGTTTGTTTTGTTGTGGTAGTGACGTTTTCGGTTCCTAAAGTTGGACTTCATAGATGGTATTTTTGTTGTTTCACTTGCAGACAACAACTTTGGGAAAAATATTTGAATGAAATTTTTGGAAGTTCTTGGAAGGCATACAAATTGACTGAGCGTCAGTGTAGAAGTTTGTGTCCGTCGCGTCGGTGCATAGGTGAAGAATGACGGAAGTTGATCGTATTACTCATTGATAAAAAGAATAGAACGTTGGCCAATTGGCAACGACGCAAAAAAATTAAGCTAGTGGAGACCAGTAAAATTAATAAGAAACATAGAGTGAAACTGTTTATGCTGTGAATTTTTAAAATATTAGTAAACCCAAATGAAATACATAAAAACATGACAGTGGAGATTAAACCTTTTTACAGAGCATTTACTAAGTGAAGATAAATTTGACGTTGATATTCTCAGAACAAAGAGAATCTAGGCATCGTCAATTAGTTTAGGAACTACAAAAAGTACAAATAAGTAACACAACAAAAAAAAATTTCTTAATATGCAACCAGCAAAACAGCGCTTGCACCGAAATTACTAGCAGCATCACTCACACAATCACCAACACCAATAGTACACAGGGTACAACTGCAGCTGCATCAACAAAGCCGAGCCACAATCTTTCAAGAAAGTAGAAACCCAAAGAACAAATGTCGATAACACAACAAGAGTCGGACCGAAGCGATTCGTCGCCTGATGTCAACAGAAACCAAGGTGAATAACATTTTTATTAAACTCATTATAGTTTTTGTTTTTACATGTACTCACATACATATGTACATAGGTATGTAAATACATACATATTTCGACAAACACAAAACAAAAACAAATTTTAAGTATTCGATAATTAAAATTTTTAGTCGGCGATTCGTTTTTATTGGCTGATTAACTCGGTCAGGGAGCCAGCCAATCAGCCGTAGGAAAGTATTTTTTTTACAAATATATCAATCATTTTTTATTGGCATTGCATCGATACTGTGAGTATATAGTACATATGTATGTATGTATGTATAGGAAAAAAGCATCTACTTAGTATTGATTCGCTAAAATCATCATAAAATCATAAGCGATCAACCCTCGCGAAGCTCGCAGATAGTACAAACGCAAATACATACTTACATATTTGAGTAGATACAGTGTAATCCATTTATAATGGACTCGCTTAAAATGGAAACCCTGTTATTATATATCTATTTGTCCCAGTTCAAATATATAAAAAAACTCGGTTAAAATAGACTCGATTATAATGGACTCCGCCTATAATAGACAAAAATATCGGTTTTTGGCCACTGTAACCGGGGCTGTCAGCCCAAATTAAAAAAAGTCTCCCAACAAAAGTCCGGTAATTCTCAGGACTCAGTAAAGAGATGCAACCGTCTCCGTTACAGAAAATGTCTATATACTTAAACAAAGTTCATTAATAATAATAATAATAATAATAATAATAATAATAATAATAATAGATTGGCGCTTACACATATGTTAGTGTTTGGCCGAGCTTCTCCTCCGATTTGTGGCGTGCGCCTTGATGTTGTCACGCAAAGTGGAGGGAACTACAGTTTACGCCGACTCCGAACGGCATTTGTATTTTTATGAGAAGCTGGTTTGGCAGAATTACATTCGGAGGTTTGCCATTGCCTGCCAAGGGGCGAGCGCTGTTAAGAAAAAACATTTTTTCTAAATTTTTTGCGATGTTGCTTTGACCAGGGCTTGAACCCAGCTTACCACTACACCACAGCGGCCGCCAGACAAAGTTCATTGGTTTACGGAAATCTGTCAAAATAGGCAATCAGCTTCTGCGGTAGATTGTAAGGGACGGTTGGTTTTTGATCTGTGATTTGTTCACTTTAAGGAAAATGCCGGAACGGAAAAACGGACACTTACCTTCCATGAAAAGTATATAATTTTGTATTTAAACATGTACATTATTTCTTTATTATTTAAAAATATTGTATTCTGATAAAATTGACACTCGGTTATAAAGGACAATGTGACGCGATCCCATGGAGTCCATTATGACCGGAATGCACTGTATTTTGCTAAACAACCAGTGATGCTTATTCATTGTACCATCTATAACACAGATGTATGTACTTTTGTACGTACATACGTGCGTACGGTGGGAATGGTGTGGGGGTTGAAATGGCAATTAACACTACGGTTGCGACGCAGAATATCCTATATAGTCAGCGTGGGACTTTAACCCGAACTAAGCCTTCTGCAAGTACCACCGTCGAGTATTTCTTCGGTAGGTGGTTTGAGCACTAGGCTCGCAGGCTCGTCCCAGTCGGTTGTACTCAGTCCTGAGCTACACCTAGTAGGTTTTGCCAAGTCTTGTTTAAAGAAAAAGAGCTTTTTTAACTATTTCACCGCGCGGAAGTAAATTTTACACACAAAAATATGAATACATTTGCGAAACTATGGGTAAATTATAGCAAAAATGCGCACTAAGTTTTTCTCTCTGACGTCAGAATTTTTTTAACGATTTTGAAATTTAAAAAATATGATTATTTCAAAAAAGTATTTAACAAATTCAATGCAATGTAGTACATATAACAATAAAGGTATCATAATATAATAATAGATTGGCGCTTACACATATGTTAGTGTTTGGCCGAGCTTCTCCTCCGATTTGTGGCGTGCGCCTTGATGTTGTCACACAAAGCAGAGAGACCTACAGTTTTACGCCGACTCCGAACGGCGATTGTATTTTAATGAGAAGCTGTTTTTCATGGCAGAAATACACTCGGAAGTTTGCAATTGCCTGCCGAGGGACAACCGCTGTTAAGAAAAAACCTTTTTTCTATATTTTTTTGGGATGTTGCTTTGACCAGGGCTTGAACCCAGGCGTTGCTGAGTGAAAGTGCGCACTGCTTACCACTACACCACAGCGGCCGACAAAGGTAAAAGTATCATATAAAAGAAAAAGTTCTGTATAATTATAAAATAACATAACATTGGTGCATAAGAACGAATGGTTATGGAAAATGTCCTTTACAAATTTTGTCCTTAAATATCTTTGAAAATTTGCTTAATATTTTTTTTAATTATTGTCATTATCATTATTTATCATTATCAAATTTCGTCCTGCAAACTTTATTAACTTAAAAATATAAAATTTATTAGAAGCCCATTTTCAATATCTATTCGTCCTTGTAAACCAAAAAACTTTATTGTTTTTAGATTCTTACTAGATACAAATACAAATTATAATTTCGCTATTATAAATAGCAAGAACAAATATCTTAAAATTATTAAAATTTGAAGCCGCACTTCCTTGGCGGCTGGAACGGCCTAGGTTCCAGTCCACACCGCACCTGCTCTCCGGGTGCATGAATTACAAATCCGCGCGCTGCATTGGCGGCTGGAATAGCCTAGGTTCCAGTCCGCGCCTACGCTTTGGTTGGTGAACTTCGTGGTTTGGTTCTAATTCGCGGCTACGATTTCAGTTGGTTTAATTACTGGTGATACGCTGCTGTCACTCGAGGCTTCTCATGTGTTTCTGAACTGAAGTTAGTATGTCGCTGGTTGATGCTCATTCACTACCTCCTTTCATCATATAGTCGACTACTGACTATGGCGTAAAGACCCATCCAACAGCTAGTATAAATTGGTTCATCTGCCGATTGAATCAAGGGCACTCAAGGAATATGTGGCGGACATCTTCTTCCACGCTACATCCGCAGTATTCACAGTACGGGTCGTGCTTATGCTTGAATTTAAACAGTTATGCCTTAAAATAGCCATGCCCCCTCAAGAACTGACACAGGTAAAAATCTATTCATCCAGGATACCTGATTTTGTATGCAGCGATAGGTTCCACGACCCTTAATTGTACTATTCCACTTGTTTTGCAACTCCGTAATGCTGCTTTTCCGAACTCGGCGTTGGCCAATTTAAATTAGCGGATGCAAGAAGCGTCGATTCTCTCGCCAGTATATCCACAGCTGTCATAATGACGATTACGAAAGCTGCTTCATCTGAAACTATTCTGTAGACGCTCTAAACTCGGAGCGCCCACAAACGGTATGTTGAGTTGACTCCGCGGAAGTATGCTGGACACTGTGTTGCGTTCGACCAAATTGGGGCCTCATGAAGTATTTGGCCCTTGATCAGACTCGCTAAGAGCTAACGTTTGTGCTATTTCGGTCCCCGCATGTTAAGCATTATTCGCGATAGTTCCGTGATCATTGAAGCTCCTTTCTCTCTCACATATCTCAAGTGCGCGCTGAAAGTAAAACGCTTGTCTTACACTACTCCTAAGTATTAAATTGTGGATTTCGTCATGATAAAGTGGTCACACATTTTCAACGCTACCTCCTCTAACTTCTTACAGTCTGATATGAGTATTGTTTCAGTTTTTTTGCTCGGGTAGTTTGAGCCCAAAGCTGCTTAACCAATCTTTAATCACGCCGACTGATGAGGCTATCTTTTCACATACATATTTTTCATTCTTATTGTTTGGTGCTGCAGCCGCTTAAAGCACGCAATTCGTTCCTTATTGGAGATGCTAAGTGAAGCCACTTCCTTCTCCATCTGGTCTCAATGGAGCGTTAGTGTCTTTTCATTTAACATAACCAAGCCAGTCGCTGTACTATGCATATTTGAGTGACTTATGTATGCCTTACTAGAAAGCCACACCGAAGCCAATCGAGCTCCGGAGATAACCGAGATATGGGAGAAATGTCAGTAAACAAGGTGAAAAGCAACCTTCGTAGAGAATTACCTGCGTGGGACAAGCCTAGTTTAAGCGCAAAGGGTGAGCAAGCTGCTCCGGCTGGTGTGCGTGGCTATTACAGAAGCTTTCCGCACCTGTCCAACGGCAGTACTGTCGCAGGCGGGTGACAGGTAACAAAATCAACACTAATAAGGTCAATTGACACTTACTTCAATTGACATTATTACCTTTTCAAAAGCGAAATCTATCCATCTCCAAATCCGTTGACATTATTGCTCTTTCAAAATTTCAAACATTAAGAGATCGGCGGCATTGAGCAACTACTTTTGAAGACAGCGACATATTTCTAAGGGATTTAATAGCCGCCACTCTAGCAGTTATGTGGCTCTCGAGATAGCCATCAGTTCCATCCGCAAAACTCTGCTGTAGTCAGTTTCGATCCATCCGTGTAAACGTGGATGGCTCCTCTTTTCCTGGCTGTATCCAATGGCCATTGCTCTCTTGAGGAAACACGGTTCATTGACTTGGTGTTGAAAGTGCGGCTGGTCGTTTGTAGGAAACTGAGTGAGGCCGTTAAAAATTTGACAGTGACCGATATGTGGAGACGTCCATTTACTGGTTGGATTAAGCCTAATGGCAGTATTACGTGGCATATGTATTTCTTGCGTCCAATTTCGTCGGGAGAAATGTTGAGAACTTTGGTGCCTGTTGTCTTTATGGCTTCTGTTATCAGTATAGAAGCCATTGGTGGCACTCTGTACATTTTCTTAGCATTTACTTTTTTATTGAGAGCATCCCACCCAACTACTACTCCATAGAAAAGAATCGGTCTTACCACCGCGGTGTAGATCCATATTACGATTTTGGGCTCCAGACCTTAGATTTTTCTTATAGCTCTGGTGCAGGAGCATACAGACGTTAGGGCTTTGTGAATTGCTTCATCGATATTAGATCTGTAGTTTAATTTCCTATCCAAAATGAGACCTAGATATTTAAGCTGATCAGTACTCAGCAGTGTAGCACCATTTGAGGTGATATTTCCGAGAGATGGATAGATTTGTTTTGGCTTGGTACATGTAACAGCTGTTAAACAGAATTTGGTCTGATACATGCCCGAAGACTGGAATCTTAGTGTACTTTGTCCAATCCACTATAAGGGAGATTCCGCCGTTTGCGCTAAATACCGTTGTGTAAGTCTTATTAACATTGCTTACAAGATCTTACTGACGATGCTATGTGAAAGACCGAAGTCCTTAATGAAACAACTAATTGGACCGTATCTGTGTGCCCACCTGATTTTTACGGTTCCACAAATCCTGAAAAAGGCATAACACCGCAAAACTAATATGGTTATATAGGATAAGGTTGAATACAACCTTCAGCTTCCTTTCAATTTCGAAGGAACTCTCCACTTCGTTTGAGGCCAAATGAGGTTTTAGACAAGACAATTCACTCTTGTGCGACTTTTTCTACTTTCACTATTTATGACCAAATTTCTACTAAATGCTCCCATTGAGCGAGAAGAGCCCGGTGATGTCTTATTGTGGGTGAAAGTTTCCGTTTTTGTCCATAATTGGTACTCAAATGATTGTTAAACTGAGTAGAGATTCGCTGTAGTCAGGATTAGTGTGGAGGTCAACTGGTATCCGAAGCACTCCGATCGCGACCAAGATTTAGGTATAAAGTAACTTTACAAAGACATCAATGCTCAAAATCTCGTGTACCTACGAGAATTTTGCATACACGAAAACTCGGGGTTACTCTTCAGGCCGAGAAATAGTGCCAACTGATTCTATCTAATTAAAGCCCATTGCCTGGTGTAAGAAAGTAAAGTAACTATCTGTCGAAAGTTTTCAGTAAAATCATAAAGCTAATAAGTACCATTGCGCCTATTCTTTATCTTTATTTTGTCTATCCTTGTTTTTATATTTTTGGAAACATTCACATTATCTTAAAGTATCCATTTTATATTCGGGCGATGCTTTGAAAAAAAATGTTACAAATTTCACACATAAATTAAGCGGATGAATATTTAATGAGCAAATAAAAAGCAACCGATCACAACTTACATAAATATTTTTACATGTTTGAACGAATGTATGTAGGTATGTAGGTACGTATATATTATATAAATTTACATTGCGCGAACGTTTACAGAGAATGCATTCCGATCTGAAACCGGTTTCTAACCTTTAAGGATCAACTTCAGCCTGTTCATAAGGGTCTCAAAATTCCAACTCGAATGCCAAATTTGAATATCCTTTTTCAAATATTCATCTCGTAAGCTTCCACATTTTTTTTACATATGTATACATACAAATGTACCTACTCATGTGTTCTACTGAATGTATGAATATTTTTCTATAAACGCATCACATATGTATGTATGCATGTATGTATGTACATACATATGTACTACTCCGCGTTAGAATTCAAATTCTCAAAGCAACGTAAAGTGATATCCCCGAGGCATGATCGCTTGACTGTGGCTTCCTGAAAATTACCCGCACTTGGTGTGTACTCTCCTGGCAATCAGAAAACTAAAAATTAAACAGTTCTGTGGCAAAAATAATTGTATACCTAATCAAAAAGGAAGTAATCGTTAAACGGGTAATGTACGCAGCGAAATTGGTTCATAAAAATTTCTGCGTTTTCTCTTAGGAGATGCACATACATCCATATGCTTATATAAATAAAACGAATTTTCAGACATACATATGCTTAAAATACGTATATATGTATGTATATGCATGTGTACCTTAAGGAAGGCAAGTACAGGTTTCAGCCTAATCCCAAAATATGCTCAAAGGACATAGATTCAAAAAAAAATAAAAAATCCAAACACGTAAAGTACTTAAAAGGCTACTGACAGTTGGCAATGTGGCAAAGACGAGAAGCATAGTGAAATTTATAGAGCAGAACATATCTCTGGCATTTTATTAAAACAACTTATCGCGGATAGGCCATTTTTCCTCTTTCTGGCAATATTTGATTGGGATCATAAACAATACTTTAACGAATAACTAGCCAGAGGTGTATTTTAAGACGCCATTTTAATAGAACCTCAATAAAATATAAACTTTTTCAGGGAAACTTATTATTTTTTAATTCAAAGCCAAACCTTCTAAAGTCACTTAAAATGTTTTAATAAAATACCAGAGATATTTACAAAGTATACATATGTATGTACATTAGGGCGGGTTGAATTGTTACTCTATTTTGTTACGGCGACCGATGTATTTCCTGTAGTCAAATGTACTAGTTGTAAACTACCTCACAACTAGTATGAAACGCATGCCCAACTAGTCAGCCAACTATCTTTTTTCCATGCAATCAACTGGTATTTTGTAATTGCCAGATTTCGGTCAGAAATATGCCAGCCTTATACCAGTTCAAACAGACAGAAAAATACTAATCTAATTATGGACCGAAACCATTACTTTGGGATTCAAAAAATCAAATGAATTCATGAATATACAATAAAAAACGTTTGAATAAGTATCTACACTTTGATATATGTATTACATATTTTTATTTAGCAGCCTTAAATTTGACAACAATTAGTGTTAAATTTTTTGAGTATTAATTAAAGCGGAAATAAATACATAAATGTTTCAAACTTTCGAACATAATTTTAAATGCATTTTTCATTAAATATTATTAAAAGTAAAAGCTTTCAGGCACAATATGTACATTATTTGTCATCTTTTTTATAATATTAAATATAAAAAAAAAACATTTTATGTAAAAATAAGATAAATACTTTAGTTCATTTTCGAGTGAAATTAAATAAGAATAAAAGTTTGCATTAAATTAAATTAAATTAAATTCATTAACTTTGCTCATTTTAGTCCTTTCTTTTTAAAATTTTATAACAGTAATAATTAAATCATAAAATCAGAGATTTGGACAATAATAAAATGAATAAATAAATTAATGAAGTTAATAAATATACTTAATTTTTGTCTATAGTTTGGGTTGTTGATTGATAATTGTAATTAATCAGATAATTATATTAACAAATAATTATATATCGTGTAATTAAAAAAAATAAAAATTATGGAAAATGATGAAACATAACAAAATAAGCATTTAATTAAAATTAATGAATATATCAACAGTTTTTAATTAATTATTAATCATTAATATAATAATAATAATAGATTGGCGCTTACACATATGTTAGTGTTTGGCCGAGCTTCTCCTCCGATTTGTGGCGTGCGCCTTGATGTTGTCACACAAAGCGGAGGGACCTACAGTTTTACGCCGACTCCGAACGGCGATTGTATTTTTATGAGAAGCTGTTTTTCATGGCAGAACTACACTCGGAGGTTTGCCATTGCCTGCCGAGGGACGACCGCTGTTAAGAAAAAACCTTTTTTCTATATTTTTGCGATGTTGCTTTGACCAGGGTTTGAACCCAGGCATTGTGGAGTGGAAGCGCGCACTGCTTACCACTACACCACAGCGGCCGACATCATTAAAGAGGTTGGTATTTAACGGTTGTCCCAAAAAACATGCTTTAATTAATAATCATTATTCTTTCCTGATAGTAAATAAACCGCTTATCCAAATAAAACAACTTCAGTACCAAATGAAAGGGGACTTAAATAACTTTTAAAGAAATAACGATCGAAAGCTATCACTTCTATTTATATTTTTTTTTATAATTTAATACAAAGGATATGCATATACCTGAGCCAAGGTTTGTCCTATGGTAATTAAAAAACATTTTTTAATTAAATTTTTTCAATAGCTGGCTTTTTCCGGGCTTTCCTCGTTTAAATATTTCAGTTTTAAAGCTATTTTAGTCCTCTTTCAGTCGATACCAAATTTGTTAAATTTGGATAAGCGGTTTGTTTATTATTAGAAAAGGACTTTTATTTTCGACTAAGAAACACTTGGCCAAGTTTAGCTGTTGAAAAAAAAGTAACTATTACACAGGTTTACAAAAAAAAAGCACATTAAACCAATCCTATATATGTATATGTTATTCGACACGCAGAATGCGAATCCGAAGTCCGTTAGTCTCTACCACGTCAGGTTCGTGGTCAGTTGAAGGTCAAGTAGGGAAAAATTCATTGAATAAACCATTGAATAAAATTCATCGGTTACATGCAGTTACAGTGAAACCCGCTTAAGTACCCCCGCCCGCTAAATAGCTAACCCGCTTAAGTAACCAACATTTTTGGGCAATGTGAATTTTTGAGTGTAATCTGAAGAAAATCCCTCTCATAAGTACCTCCCCGCTTATTTACCCAACTCGCCTAAGTACCTAAATTTTTCGTGCCACATTTACAATTTTACTTATAGTTTCCCCCTTTTAAGTTCTGTTTTAAAATTCCTTAAAATATTTAGGTACTTTGAAATTCAGTAGCAGCCCTACACACCTTCGGTAAGAAAATTCTAAAAAATCAACTGTAACTTTAAGCCACTTGAAACCGGAACATTATTGCACTGAAATTGAATGGACTATAAAACTGTATACTCCAAAAACACTTCTGAGAAAAAGTTTGCAAATACGATGCATTTGTTTTTTAATGTGTTCTACAGAGTCTTAAGCTTAGGTTTATATAGTATTTTTTTAGGGAATGAACTGCATTTTAATTGATTGAAAAATCTTATAAATTAATAAATAAACATAAGTGGCAACCAATTTGGTACAAAATAATATGTCCAACTTTGACTTTTTAAATAATATAATTCTTGTAAAAATTACATCCCATTGCACTTAATATTTGTTTAATAAAGTTTTTCTTTACTTGTTTATGTGTTTAAATAATGCTACGATTTTGATTTTAGCTACTATGTATATTTCATTAAACGTTGTTATTCAAGTATTTATGTACCTAAGTTAACAAAAAGATGTAACTACATCAGTAATTATATTCGCTTAAGTACCTGTATCAAGGTACTTAAGCGGGTTCTTTTAGGTACCCCACCCGCCTGACATTTTTCGTGAGGTACTTAAGCAGGTTTTATTGTATATATTTTTAAATAAGGCCTATCGATTGGTGTTATCAGTTTTTAGATATCTCATTTAGTTTCCGAGATATTGACTACAACTTTTTTGATAATTTAGTAAAAATTTAGTTGGTGATGCAGTCATATTAAACTAATCAATATCTTAAAAATGGGGTTCTCCGTTTTTGGATATCTCCTTTAGTTTCCGAGATATTAAGTAAAAAGTGTCGTTAATTTGGTATACATTTTGATCACATTTTGTCGTAGTTCTTACAAAGTGGCTGTCAAATTGTGGACAAATGACGCCTACGACAAAATTTTACTAAAGAAAATCTTTCATAAACTCAAAACTAATTAACAATAATCATTAAAAATTAAAAAAATTTAAGAATTTTGTAAACTAGTAACATTTTCAGAGACTTTGGAGAAAATCTATCTTCGCGTTTTTGAGAAATTGCATTCCAAACTCCAATCGCGATTTCCCACAACCTGCCGAAATCAACATAGGACAATCTTTTACCCAGGCGATGATATGGAGCTTACATACATATGAATGCTGAGAAAGCGTGTGAATGCTTCAATTTTCAATTGAATTGCCCAAAAATCGTTAATACGAGTATGTACATACAAATGCAAGTATACATATGTATGTACATATGTACAATTTGAATGGAGCTCGTAAAGTAAGTCGCCCAATTTGTGGAGTCGTTCACCCGCCTTTTATGTGGGTTAGAAGATAAGATAGGGGTATGTTCACAACGAAACACAAATAGACACGCATTGTTCGTTCTATGAATGGGACATGTATGTATGTATAAGTGACCTGAAATACGAGATTTTAGGTAAAGGTGCACATATACATACATTAATATGCACTATGTGTGTAAACGAAAACTTTATATTCCTATATTCATTCATAAATACATACATATGCCTTTGTGACAATCAGATTCAGAATTAATACGATGAGTATAGCTGATAACGTTCAAACTGAACCGGTACGTTACCATGGCTATCATGCAAATAAAAAAATTAAAAAAGGCGGTTATTCTGCCGAATTTTTTATAATGAAATTAAAGTGTGGAAATTTAAACTGAAGTTAAGGATTTAGTATTATTTTTTCCGATTATATTATTAAACTACATTCTACATTTGGCCGTTTTCACCATCTCTAGTTAACACTAATCCGCAGTTAAAAATCGTTACCGACTTTAATCACTCCATGCATTTAACATTGTGTCGGCAACGTTGGTAACAATGTTTAACTGGGGATTAATATTAACCGGAGATGGTGCAAACGGTCCAATTCAATTTTTATTAAATTTGCACACGTTCACCCTTTTTTACGAATACACTCACACCTTGCATATTTCCTATGCAATTTTTCCTTCAACACGTTAGGTAATTTCTCGTTCTATTTCAGCAGCTGACCGGGCATATGTAACTTTGGGAAGTGAGTTTTTGTGTGCAGAAAATTGTTTGCTTAATAAAATATAGAAAAAAAAGAACAAACAAATCTTATAAGTGTGATCAAAGTGAAAGCAATGTTTTGAACGTGTACACGCGAACAAATTTTGTTGCTCAATTTGGTTGTACAGTGAAACCCGCTTAAGTACCCCCCGCTTAAGTACCTAATCCGGTTAAGTAACCAACATTTTTGGGCAATGTGAATTTTTGAATGTAATCTGAAGAAAATCCCTCTCTTAGGTACCTCCCCGCTTATTTACCCAACCCGCCTAAGTACCTACATTTTTCGCGCCACATTTACAATTTTACTTATAATTTTCCCCTTTTAATTGCTCTTTTAAAATTCCTTAAAATATTTACATATTTTGAAATTCAGTGGCAGCGTCACACACCTTCGGCAAAAAATTATAAAAAATCAATGGTAATTTTTAGCTACTTGAAACTTGCACATTATTACACTAAAATTGAACGGGCTAAAGAAATTTAAAATTATGGTGAATTTTTTTCTTTAAGGGCCGGTTACTCAATGTCTGTTTAATACTAATCTGCGGTTAAACATCGTTATCGACGTCTTCGACTCCATGCATACAACAGGGAGTCAGTAACGTCGATAACGATGTTTAACCTGTAGTTAATGTTAACCAGACATTGAGTAACCGGCCCTAAGTGTTCCATAAAATCTTAAGCTTAAGTTTATATAGTATTTGTTAGGGAATAAACTGTATTTCAATTGAAAAATCTTAAATAATGCTACGATCTTGGTTTTAAACTACGTATACTTTATTAAATGTTCATGTCTTATTCAAGGATTTACATATTTATGTAAGTTAACAAAAAGATGGAACTACATCAGTAATTATGTTCGCTTAAGTACCCGCATCGAGGTAATTAAGCGGGTTCTTTTAAGTACCCAACCCGCCTAAGTACCTAAAAAAGCTGAAAATCGTGAGGTTCTGTATACTCAAAACATTTTTGCCCACCAAAGGCTTCATCAAACCAACCAAGCTACCAAAGGAGAGTGAAGCTACCAACCAAAACGGCAGCGCTGGTACCCTTTATAGCTGAAATCGACTCTTTCATTTGACAAGTGCTTCATACAACGCCTGTATGTTATTTAAAAAGTATGCACAGATTTGTTAACATTACTTCGGTATACGTACAAAAATGAAATCGAAAAAGTATTCTCTATTTCTTGATAAATAAGTAATTACTCTACATAAGTATTTGTGTCTCTGTATATTTGCATATTTGCATGTTTCTTCGTTTGCACCGGTCGATATCTAAAAACTCGATTAAAATAGGAAATGAAAAAATACAGCTCGAAGGAATTCGCTCAACTATCCCAAATAAACTCATATAAGTAAAACACGTTCTTTTCCCACAGCAGAAACAAGATTATTTCGCCTAGCAAACGTGTCTGCTCCTATTGTCGATTACTCGTAGACAAATGTTCTACATCAGGTAGCCGACAGTAGGATAACAAAGGCGAAAAATGTGCAAGGATAATGTGAGTTGTATTCAAATTAACCAGGCCATTGTCATGTTTCTATATATATCACCATTGTTATTGTTTTCACATAATACATATGTACATATATGTATGCATTAGGACGGGTCACCAAAAAAAAAAAAATGCCATGTCGGATTAATTCGTGGGCTGAACAGCATCTACAATACCTCTAAAAAGTATAGTTACAATCAGGGCCGGATTTATTTTAAATAACGTCCTGTGCCTTGTGAAAATACTTGAAATATTTGGAAAAAAAGTGTATTCTACGGCGCGCCTGACAAAGCAGAAAACGTCTGTGCAATCGCCAATTATTTCGATCCCATGTTCGGTCCGACATATTTTTTTGGCGAAAAAAGATTTACTGATACTTAAAAAAATCTAAATTGCTGCATTGGGGGGAAAACCTTAAAAATATTACTGAAACCCAATAAAACTTAAAAATTTTAGACTAAATATTTTTTCCACAAAATTAATCAAACTTTCAATTAGCTTCAGATTTTTTAATGGGTTTTAATGAATTCTATACGTGAAATGAGCTAACACCTATTCGAGGACTTAAGGATCTGTCAAACTTTGGAGTTTTCATGTACTTCTTCCAATCAGAGACTTCATCTGAACGTTGTTTAAAGCTAAAGAAACGGGCTAAATATTTATATATATAAGATGATCATGATTAGGGTAGCCAGGTATTATAGTAACATAATCAGTACAGTTGGGATCAAAAATCAGTGAAAAGCAATAAAAATCAGCTAATTTTTAAGCTTTTTTCGCTTATTAACAAAATAACAACCAAATAACAGCGCATTAATTTAACAAAAAATAAATAATAGACGTTTAAATACATAAATTATTATCAATATAACAGTTCCTTGGTTTAAAACAAATCAAAGATATTACGTATGCATGTACAGTTTTGTTCACAAAAATAGTAGTAAAATATATTGACAAGTTTCTTTCCTTATTTTTTATAAAAATATAGTTAATCCTATAACAAAAACCGTGTAAGTTGAAGTCTCAAACTTTTCATAAAATTAACAAAAACTAAAAAAAAATGCTCCACAAAATTAACTTTTATAAACTTTTATAAAATATTGGAGTTCGCAGTTTTGTAGCACATTCAGTTTCAGTAGAAGGCGAGCTAGAGTCAGAATTTGTTTGCATATTTTAAGCTACAAATTTAATAAATATTTTGATGGTGTGCTTATCAAATACAACATGCACATTAAAATTCTAACTGAAGTACGAATAAAATTGAATAGTGTTAAATATGTTTGTTTGAGTAAATTTACTGGTGGTCGAATATCAAAAATCAAAGAAAAGCTATATATCGTCACCTGAAATTCATAAAAGGCGTAACAAATATCATCGTTGAAACGCAAAAAGTCATAACTAATAAAAAAATCAAAATTCACTTTCTGATTTATATGATGGATTTCATCGAATTACAGCTGTCCACATCATATTATAAAAAAAGGAACAGTCCAGCGCCTTCGTCTTGGTCTGCAGGCTGTATCGGAGATACAGCCGCTATATTTAAACGTAGAATACGTGGTATGGTTAAGAGCATATCCAAGTCAAAAACGAAATCACACACTAAGAA
>NW_016157190.1:481328-512711 GCF_001687245.7 Rhagoletis zephyria
TTTTCTTTGAAATCGCTTTTTTAGTTCTCGTGCAATAAGCGTTTTTGTGAAGCTTTAAAAATTACAACTACAACATTTGAACATAGCCCCCATACCTTAAGGTAAGACGTATTCTACGTCAAAAAAAAAAATATTAGTCACGCCTTTTTCTATTTCACTTACGATGTTGTTACGTCTTTTTGAATTTCAGGTGACGATATATCATATACAAGAGTCGGCAGTTTGCAACTATTCCAAATTTTTAGAACTTACATTGCACAAGAAGCACAAAAGCAGCAGTAATTGTCTCAGTTTGAAGTACTGAGTCTGTTCCAGGTGCTTCCTGATGTGCAGGTTTTTACAGGAAGTCGCTCCTGGTCGCCACCTTTCATAAAGTTTATTAATGGCGAAGACAGCTGTTCCTGTAAAACCTTCAAATTGTGAAGTACCTGGAACGGGGTTATTATGTTGGGTAGAATTCAAGCAGTTGTTATTTTGCGAAATGCTAGGAAACGAAACAATTGCAAGGTGACACCTTTTGAATAAGGGTTTAAATTTATTTAGCGAGGCATTTTTAGGACTAAATTTAACAAAACTCAGATTTCATTGCTGATTTCGGCAGAATATCCGTACGTTAATAATATTTGTAAAGGTTTTCGGAACTGATAGAAAATATATAATTAGCCCTTAACATACACGTCGAACCCCCTAAAACCGTTTTATTACAGAGAAAAATTTTAAGACTTACGATACTACGACGCTTAATACGCCTAGTGAATCCCATAATAGTGTGTTAAATTCTTCTTCTTTATCCTTCTTACAGACGCCGATCTTACGGAAACGGACTGTGTGCGCTACGGCAAGTGCAAATGGTTTAATGTGGCAAAAGGTTGGGGCTTTATAACGCCGCATGACGGAGGCCAGGAGGTGTTTGTGCATCAGGTAAAAATATAGTATTCTTCGTCCTATTTATGCTGATTCACAATTTCAACTGCAACAGAGTGTCATACAAATGTCCGGCTTCCGATCACTGGCCGAGCAAGAGGAAGTGGAATTCGAATGCAAGCTAACCGAGCGAGGGCTGGAGGCGACTCGTGTCAGCGGCAGCAAGGGACTGGATTGTACTGGCAGTACCTTTCGGCCGCGCACAAAAAAGCGACGACGCGTACGCTGCTATAATTGCGGCAAATTCGCCAACCACATTGCGTCTATGTGCCCGCAGGAACCGCAACCAAAACGCTGTCATATATGCAAATCCGAATCCCATTTTTTTGCCGATTGTCCAACGCGGCTGGTGAGTGGTGGAGACTTTAATTAAAAATAATAAAAAAGATTTAATTAATCATCATTCATTTCATCTCATCTCTAAAGGGACTCTCAACTGAATCGGAAGAAACTCAACACGACGATAATGAGCAAAGTGATGCTGCAGCCACGTGAAAGTGGGGAATGGGCGGGGGCCGTGGGATTGCACTAAATGGCAAGCATTTCTCTTGTGAAATTTTTTGCAGTTTTCTGCACTTTCGTTTACCTCTTCATGCCGCCAGTTTGACAAATGCTCATGAATGACATTTGGTTAGGCACTTTGGCAGAGGAATTTTAAGTACAAACTTATAAAAATACTACGATTTTCCTATATTTAAATATTATTTTTGGACGCTATTAGTTTAAAAGACATGTTTTATACATAAGTTTAGCTAAGTTAAGAAACGCTCAGGTATCACATAGTCATTAAGAACACAGTAAAGTAATTTACATACATACATATCGTGGATGTCTTTGCAAAACCGCCTAAATCGCCATTGTGGCAAATATGAGATTTGGTAACCATGAACTCCAGGCATCGCGATTTATGCATATAAATCTTAAAATAGTTATTAAAACAATAGATTTGCTAGAGAAAATAACGCTTATCAAGTCAATACACCCTGCAAGAAATGGCACTAGTTTGTAGCTAACTATTAACTAACTAGCAGTCGCCTACTGGTAACTATTTATTAGCTATTTCCTTTGGCTATAAGCAGTTACTTTTGAAGGGCGATTGCCGCAAAATAGTGAGAACTGGTTTCCTTTGCATTAGATGTCAACTAACTTGTAGCTAACTACTTTTGGACTTAAACTATCAATAAAAAAAAGTCTAAATTTTTTTTATATTTTTATTTATTTACATATTTTATTTAACATTACATATTTGCTTATGTGTTTACATGTTCTTTCGTAACTGGTCTCCCATTTTAAATCGATCAGACATAACATCAAAATGATAGTATAAAATTTCAACCTTTATTTTATTTGTCCCGAATACGAAAAAGAATCTGCGAAGTGTAGAAAAAAAGTTTATTGAAAGTAATTTTTGTATGAGGATATTTAAATAGAAACTTGTAAAGAAAGCAAACTCCCGATAACGTCTGCATGACTCCTGCACGACTTTATAACTAAATTAAGGCTAGTTTTATCATAGCTAAATAAACGTTAGTTATTTATCGATATCCCGCAAAAAGCCTAACTAGAAGTTGGTTATTTTAATCAATTGATAATTTTTTTCTGCAGGGATGCCTTAAAAGAAAAACAGGTTTTTCGCTTTCCTGTAAAATCTGAGTGCCGTAAGATAAGCGGTTTTGCAATTGATCGATGGGCGGTTTTACAAAGGCATCGACGATATGTACAATTTTAAGTACAACATCCATTAATGCGTCTATCAGAAAGCCATTTTTATTGAAACTAGGCTTGCTACTTAAGTATGGAAATATTGAAACACGAATGTGAAGATGTCATTATTTAGGCGCGACTGCTAACACCGGGCGCCTAAATTCGTGTTATGTACTGCTGCATGTACTAAAATTTCCTTTATCCAATTTAAGAAATTTTTGCACATGCACTTCTCAACTGCTACGTAATTGAACTTTCTTAAGTTTCAATTAGATGGCCCTTCAAAGGATTCTCGGCCTAGTCTGGTGCATCCTCTGGACACTGCTTTCGGAGCATTTTGCGAACTCTGCATAGCTTACAAACCATGCAGAGGTGGTAAACGAACTTTACCATTGGCCACAGTGCCTAAATATAATTTCTGTATATAAATACATATTTTCTGTATATAAATACATAAATGTCATAATGCTGGTCTCCCCTCTCACTGAGTTATTCAGTCATTGTAAAGCAAACGTACTCAGAATGCTTTGTCATAGAAGCACGGTGACCATCCGTCCTGTATAATACAGGACAATCCTCTTTTTTCGTCCATTGTCCTGGTACTTTATTTAAATACGGGACGCCAAATGTTCTGTATTTCCTTTGATGTCCCTTAATTGTCCCGTATTCGGTATTTTGATGCCCTAAAAGCTCATAAAAGTGGCATGCCAATTAACCAGTTTTTATTCTTAAATCTAGACGCTTTTGATTCAAATTTAGGAGCACATATGTATGTATATGGTTTCTGAAATTTTATTATTGCGTAGAGAAACTGGGCATTTGTGAGTTTGAATCAAAATTGGACGATTATGATTTTCTTTCAGATTTCTAAAAGAAATTTCACTAGTAGTTTTTCCTATTCCTTCTGTTGATTTAACTTTTTTCGAGAAATTCGTCTTTAAATCGGTATTTTTGTTTACAGTTTTCTCTAAAACTTCAAACTTTGTATACGTATATGGTGCTATCACCAGTCCAATGTGCTGTGGTGAGTGGCAATCTCCAAATTTTGCGAAGAGAGAAAAACTCATTAGACGAAACTAGGTCAACAAAATTATTGCTGATTTTATGAAGGAATGTATCTTCAATATGAGAAACTCTAAATAAGAAGGCTTCCAGGAAAATGTTGTAAAAGTGGAGAAGTCCTTCATTATCGAAGCGAAGTTGATCCCTTCAAAGGTACGCTTTGCAGTTCAGCTCCTACCGGATGCTATGCACTGCATTGTGCTTGGTTGAAATCTGAGTCTGAAAATAATCCGTTAAAAAAACAACTTCCACTTCAAAAGTAGTCTGATATTTTCATCATATTTCCCCAATCCCGAGCACAAAGTAAAAAGTTATGGAAAAGTATTCTACAATTGCGTGATGTTACAACTGAATATTTACATATCTTTGTATTGGGAAAATTATTTTATGCCCCGTATTTGGCTGCCATAAATATGGTCAACGTATGGCATTTGAGTTGCTAACAGATACTGAAAAAATTCAAGTGGTTTCAGCCCTATTTCAACATCTTCGATAGTATGTTCAGTTGGACTTAATGAGATAAACTTATATAGTTATAAGTGGGCGGTTTCACGCCCATTTTCCCAAATTCCATAGTAATGTTACTTATTTTCAAGAGATTATTGTGAGTATCAATTTTGAGTAAATTAGCGTCCTTAAATTTCAAATATCGAAGTTTCAGCATTTTGGAATACACCGTGGTAAGAAAAGTGGGCGTAAACTTCGTCAGATTTAAAAAATTTTCAACGCCTGGCCTGTATGTGGCAAGTTCAATAATTATACCGAGCTTGATACAAATTGATGGAACATTTACCGAGATACACATACGCGGTTATAATAGGGTGGTGCCATGCCCATTTTCAAACATTTTATCATAAACGTATTTTGTGCTAAAGAGTTATTGCAAACAACAATTGTGAATAAATTATCTCATGTATTTACTGATTTATCGAAGATTTCGTATTTCTCTAAATTACCGTTATATACACCCATCTTGAGCATTTCATTGCACAAATCGACATGAGTAGAACAAGTGCCCAAGCTTGCCTCGATCTTACGGTAAGTTACATGATGATCTTGGAGTATCAGTTCAGGTACGGCATAGATTTTTTTCTGGCAAAACAGCCCAATTTGAACGGCCTTCACGAAATTCCCCCTGTAAAGAAGTGCGACCGCGAAAGACGGTGGTTCGAGATGGTGCCAGTAGTCGAAGCAAGTTGTTCGACACACTGCTGCTTGTTTAATACATAAACGTCGAAGATAATTGAAAATGTTCATTATTTAGTTGCATGATCATGAAGAATTATTGAAGTATCTGGAAACAACACCAATAGCATATGTATGTCCGTATGAAAAAATGTTCTGAGTATGTTTACTTACCAGTAAAAATATCAGGGCTCGAATCGTCACATACGATATCGTATTACTCATCACTTAAGAACACAATTTTCGGATTATGACATATGTAAGTGAACGTACTCTTTATCAACTTATACGACTGACGTATCACGTCTTTTCGAGCCCAGACTTTATAATGAAAATGTCACCTTTGGCATATTAACATTAGTGTTACAATATGTCATCACTTCAGTATCAACCCCCGTAAAATTCTACATTTTTAAAGTAAATAAACTGAAAAATACACTACCTCTTTAACTTATAATTAATACATATATATATACTTTTTTGTGTAAATAAATTTCTACATACAACAATGCTTTTTAAAATAAAGGTTTTTTCTTAAAAAGAAACAATACAAACATACCTTCATATGGCACCATAAATCTAAAACAGTCACAACTAAATTTTTTTTTAAATAGAATTTTTTCATAAAACAGTTCACTCAGCATATTTCTAACGTACACCAAAATTTCTTTTCCCTACTATCTTCCTTAATTGGAAAACCGACGGGTTTTGTTTTGCTTGCGTCGCTTGTTCAGCATCAACAGTTTTTTGCCTCTCCTGAACATCTGGGGTTTTTTTGCGTTGTGACTGTTTTTGATTTAGAGTGCAATAGCTTGCCTAAAATTATTTTACTATTGAAAGTTAAGAATGCCACCTGTCTCCCTCTTTCGTCTACGCTTACAAACTTCAAAATGTTTAAGTAAGATGATTTAAAACATTTTGAATTGAAATTTAGTTTATTTTTCACAATTTTTTCGAACACTGGAATATCTAAGTATGTCTGTAATATTTCTGTAGTTTACGGTGAATAAAGCGACAAGCCGTTTTATAAGCGATGTTAGGATAAAAGCCCGATGTAATGGAGTAAATCTGATGCAGGATCCGTAAAATATTTGTCTTTTGATTTGTACTAGTGTTCCGCCAGCGGTATTGACTTGAGTCGAGTTAAGGTGAAGTGAAGTGAGTTCAGGTGAGGTGAGTTGAGCTGAAATAAAATTAGCCCTGTTCGCTTAATAACAAATTAATCAGCTGTTCTTAAGACTTGCAACTTCTTGCTGGTTTTCGCGTTTTCGTACTTTCTTGGATATTTCTCTCATTGGGAGTAAATATTGGCTTACTCTCCGAAATTTGGTTATTGACAAGTTACTAGGTATTTTTTGCTGGAGAATACAAAAACACAACTATTAATTCGGGGAGCTGAGTTTGGGTGAGTTGAAGTAAGATAAGGTGAATTGAGTTGAGAAGAAATGAGGTGAGTTCGGCTGAGGTGAGTCAAAGTCAGTTGTGGTGAAGTGAGAAGAGTTGATGTGGGGTGATTTGAAATGAGCAGCGATTAGTTGAGGTGAATTGCGTTGAACAACTTTACATTACATACCGAAGCATATCATAGCATAAAATAATATAACATAATGTAGCATAACATAACATAAAATAACACAACAACATAAAATAATATAGATAACGTAACATAACACAGCATAAGGTAGAAACATAACATATCTCATTCTCAGTTTTATCTTTTTATTTGCCTCTATCTTTATCTCTATGATTTTCTCTACCTCTATCCTTGTCTCTTTCCTTTTTTATCTTTATGCTTATCTTTGATTTTGTATTTATCTTTTCATTTTCATTTTTACATTTACATTTAGGAGGTGTTTCAGCGCATTTATGTACATGTATGGCATTTGTGGTGGTGTCACTTTTGAATTGTTTTTTTTCGCTTTATATTAAGCTTATTTGAAATTGAGTAATTTTGTGTACATCAGTGCTTTAAAGACATCTCGCAGATAAATAAATCCGTTCTCTGGCAAACTTCTTGCTGTAGAAGACTACACGTTCGATGTCTTCGGTAACGTCTCCAGAGCAGGTATCACATGTGTCAGTGTGTTGCAGATTGAAGCGTGTGAGGTAAGCCTTAAAACGGCCGTGCCTGTAAGCCACTGGGATATATGAAAATTTACATCACCATGAGAAGGGTTTATCCACGATTCGACTTTTGGTATTAAACGGTGGGTTCAACGTTCATTGCTACTTGCATCCCATCACACTTTTTGGTTTGCCAGAGTATGGTTTTTTGCAATTTTCTTTTTCAGAGTTAGTACGGTACCACAAAATTGGTATCCTTAGCCAGGAGTTAGATATATTGCGTGTAGACATGCGACAACAAGGGCTGCGTCTTCGGATAATGTACCAAATGTACAGTAAGCCCTTACAGCGAAAATTCTATATATAGATGCCAAACCACTCTGTTGCTTTTAATATCGTGCGCATTTGCCCAAAGTGGACATCATATAGTGATACCGACTTCAATACTCCGGCTAAAGTCGTCTTCTGTTCTGCTTTGGACCACGTGCCGCCGCATGTTTTTGCATTTTTTTTTGCAAAGATATTCAAGGTGTTCTTTGAAACATAGGCTTGCATCTAATATGATATGCAGATACTTAATGGCGGGTTTTATTTTAACCACGACTCCTTTAACATTAAAGTACACATATTCACGAATCTTCCTGCCTGTAACAAGAACAGCTTCGGTCTTGCCTTCAGCTAGGGCAAGTCCCAGTGATTGCAGCCACTCACTTATGAGCATTACTGTGGAATTGGCTCGTCGGCCTAGAGTGCAAAAGCTCTAAGTCCACTTTTTAATTAATTTCAGATTTTGAGTTTGATTGTTTACAGTGAAAGGGTACTAAATCTATTTGTACGACACGGCCGAGCCAGCGAAGCGGTTGTGTTTCAATCCGTCGGACCATGTCTATATCGTTGTAAAGTTCATACGGCTTATCCTGTCGCTGCGGTATTCTCCATTAGGGAAAATCTCGTTACTCTTCTGCATTATGAATGACTTATATAGTGTGATCAATTGCCTACTCAGTCTAAGGTAGAACTTGTTAGAAAGAGTGATTGTCCGTTAGATCTCAGGGCTGACACAGTAATTACTGTTGTTAACTCTGGTTTCAAAATAAAAGAAGTTGTCTACTTTTTCAAAATTATAAGTCTGTGTTTATACACGGAGACGCGATTATTCATATTCCCTTTTGGTGTTGCTCGTTTCCTTTACACACGGTGACTTTTTTGTATATAATTGTTGTTGTTAGCTCCCAATAAACATTTGGGTTGGAGATAAAGTGGAGATCCAATAAAAATTCCAAGGTTCAATGTTGATTTTCAAATGCACTTCAATTGGAGAACCAACCCATTCTCCAACAAAACGGCACATTTTTTGTATGGGAAATAATCTGAGTTCTCCACTTGAGAAAAGTTTGGATATCAATTTGAATTCAAACTTTATTCAACTTTTAATCAAACCTTGGGATAAATGTTGAAGAAAAATGTTGGAAAAAAGTTTGAAAAATGTTTGCCTTGTGCATATTGGGCTGTGAACCGCTAACTCAATTTACACAGACGAACGAGAGCATAAAGCATTTTCCCGACCACGTGCAACTTGGTGCCTTCTCCTTTCCTCGTTACCAGTGTTGCCAGAACTTTTTGGACCAACCGGCTAAATGGGCAAAAAAACGGATAAAAATGGCTAAAAATGGCTTAACTGTTTCAACTAAATTTCACATATTTTATTTAAATAAATCACAAGTAGAAAGACTATTTCTTGGGGAGAAATTGGCAATTCAAGCTGGAAAAAATTTTCCCAGCAAGAATTTGCAATTAGGAAAAACATATATGATTGTGGCACATGGTTGAATTTGTTGTCGACGATAATTTGAATAAACAAGCTCGTTAAATTTAAAAATTTACAAAACTGGATCGATTTAAAATGAAAAATGTAAGTAAATACTTGTTTACCTAATTAACTTAGTTAATTCCAATGATTTGAAAAGTTCTCGGCTGAAAAAAACTGTATTCGTAATCAGAATGCAATCTCAACCAGAGTCGATATAGTAAACCCGACAAAGAAATTGAAACGTATGTATGTTGAAGAAAATCAGACAAACAAGAAATATACATGTAGATCCTGTTTTTTGCCCCTTCGAAAGAATTTTGAAAATTCTACACAAATTTCTTTTGTTTGAAATGCAACCGTGGACACTAGCTGGCAGAAAAGCTTGCAAATTTCTGAAAAATTTCCCATCGCTTTTAAGGCAATAAAACAAAAACCTTAAGTTAACATCAACCGAGGCCATATGTGGGCAAGGGATGCAAAATCACATTTACACGAAAGAACTGTTCAGATTTTTGAGAAATCCCTTCAATTCCGATGTAAAATATGATGCCAAGAGGCCAGTCATATGACCGGCAGATGTTTTGTAGGGTTCCCAGAGAGTTTTGCTTTACATAGAAATTTGTGTTCTTTTATTTTCATTTTGATGCATTTCAGCATTGGTTCTTTTAATTCAAGTTGGCCTTAGATTTTTCTGAATTTAAAGAAGTTCTCAGCAAAAAAGTTTGTTTCAAAAATATACATATGTGCAGATAGTGCTTGAAAATATCCATTTTTCCCTTACCTTAAACTTTGGTAGTGGGAAAAAATGATGTTTTGTAATTAAGACAGAATTGAATATGCGCTATCTGGGAAGACAATATCTACGTGTAATATTTATTCTGTGTTGGCACTATATCCCAAAACAAACGCGTGTTAATCAAACAGTGAAACAATTTGTTATTTTCTAAGTTTGCGAATAAAACTTCACACTTGAATTTAAGACATTCATAATAAACATTTTATGAAGAAAATCCCCGCTACGGCCTTCTCTAGAAAAAATATATTCCTTTAAAATAAAAATAGGCGAGATCAGCCCAATTTTATATAACCCTGCCTGACATGAAAATTTTCTCCGCTATAAGGCTAGTAGCCATTCCTAACAGATTTTGCTTCGCTTAGTCAAAAATGGAAACATATAAATTTGAATTTTAAGAAAACAAGGCAAAAACGGCTAATTTTTTTTTTACAAAACGCCTAACAAATCGGCTGCCGGCCAAACTGAAATTTCTCCGGCTGTTTTCTATCGCAACCGGCTAAATCTAGCCGGAAAAGAGTTAAAATGGCAACGCTGCTCGTCACGCTCTCTCCTACAAACTTCGAGTTGCTCTTCTGTTTGTCTGAGGACAGAAGGTACTTCGGTTTGTCCTATTTCACCACCAGCAGCAATCTAATTTTTAGAAAGCAGAACAGACATAGCGCGTATTTTTAACGCGCTGCAAAAATGGGTAATAGAGAACGAAAACGTTCCACTTTTGGATAGTGAATGAAACAGCCCGGACTTTTTTTCTGGGCACAAATGTGCAAATTCAAAGTGCCATATTAGCTGTTGTTTGCTTACATGAGAACGCAAATTTTTTAAAACACAAAAATGGAAAATACCATTAAACTTAAAAAAAATGTAGGTATTTGCTCATTTTATTCGCCGTGTAAGATAAATACACATATGTGACCTGGTCTACGGAAAGGGGGCTTAGGTGTCAAAAAATCAATTTTCACCTTTTGGTTGATTCGGATGGAAGATGAGATGCTTTTTCACGTGGTGAAAAGCAGAAAATCCTAACTTGCTTAGAAGTGTACTAAAAATGTAGAGAAAGAAGAGTAAAAATACGACAAAATATAATTTATTNACACTTACTGGACCAACAACAACACTTACTGGACGTCCGGCGCGGAGAACAATTAACGAGATAATGAGAAACTGACGAAACGAGTTGCTTACTTTTAACAGCTTTTTCACAGAAAACTAGTTTTTGCACGTAAGCTCCCTTTTCGTAGACCAGGTCACATATAGTCATTAGTGCTCGAGCAACGACTGTTTTCATCAATTGTTTTTCAACTGATTTGTTAATTCCGGGCACGAAATGTGTTTTTTTTGCGGACCTCACGCTCTGGGACTTTTAGCATGTTTTGACAAATTTTTGACACTTGTGAGAGAGTAACTTATTTTTACCCTCCAATTACCGAAACAGCCCGCCGAAGCCAGCGTGTGGAATAAAGCTAATACCTTCTTCGACGTAAATTAAAGACATCACACGAAAGGATGTCAACTTGTCTTAACCCTAGAATCGTAGGGCAGTTTTACTCCACGTTATTCGTAATATACGTAAATTTTGCGTACTACACCGTTTAGGTATTTTAAGTAAACGTTTAATAAAAACTTACTTGTCTTCGGATTTGCTTCTTAAACTAAATTATTGAAAAATTTGTGGAACATTTTCCATACATTTCGTTCATATTTTAATTTGATGCTCACCACACGGGGGAGCATCCTTACATATAGAGTAGTAAGTAGTTGTCATCCGTCTTTACGTGCACACTTTTTTTGTAAAAACGATCAAAGCCAAACGCGGCCTGCCAATCGATTAATTATACACTTGTTTATGCAACAATAAAATTACGCAAGCACTGGAGCGCATAACGGTAAAAAGTAACGGGAGTTTTCATGCGGCGTACATGTTAAACTTACGTATATTACGAATGCAGGGTTAAAACTCGTTTGATATCGAACGGATGGGAGAGGTCCTTCCCTATTCTAACGGAGCTTATCCTCAAAATTCTAGCGGAGTTGGTGGTATTGCTCAAAGTTATTTTACATAACATTGTATAAGTTTCGCTGGGATACCAAATTCAGACATTTCAACGTGAAGGCAATTCCTTTTCGTGCTTTTGAAAGCGGATTCGAAATCGATATATACTTATATGGCGATGTCGATCTTATTCTCACGGGTCTTTTCCAAGAGTTGGTGTATTGTGAATACCTGGTCTACATGGCATTTTCCAAAAAAAAAACTAAATTTTGCGACTTTAAAAATCATCTTAATTGACTCAAAAAGACGAACGATAGCGAAACACAAGCATACAGTATTTTCAGTACAGTACTCCCCGGATATAAGAAACTGAAAAAAATCTAAGCTAACAAATGCTTATAAGTGGGATTATTTAAATACTTATCCATTAACTTTCGGTTTCCTATTGAGTGGGAGACTTAAATTTTATTTCGAAAAGTCACTACTGGCCATGACTTTCGGGAGATTTCCTTGCAATAACTTTAAATATCTAGAGTGTTTTCATTGAGGCTTAAATATAATAAGAGTCAAATTTGACTCAAAATTTGGTAATCCGCTGATTTTTGCCAAGAGGCTTCTGACATTGTGTATGAGCAGTGTGAATTCGAGCTTCGTCTTATCAGCTTTCACATTTTATTTTAAACAAGTTAATACCCGGCGTTCTTCTCTGTGCCTTAAAAGTACTTTAGTGTTGTTTGATACCCCTATTGCAATATTTCGTGTATTTTATCAATTTAATGAAATAAAAATTTTCAAACAGGTGGCAACCCTCCTCAAATATATTTTCGGCAGTAAACTTTCCTAAGCCATGCATTAATTTTTCTTTAAAATCTATTATGTATATATGTACAGATCTACCTGTTATAATTTTATTATATCGTCGTTTAAAGTACAAAACCGCGTATCACCAAAATGCAAAACCGCCTATCAAGATAATGAAAAACCGCGTATGAGAGATTGCATAAATTATTTTCTAGAGAGTAAAGACATTCATATTTCAAAATGGTTCTCTTTTTTATAAAGCAATCGCATTTCTTCCTAGCATATTCCTGGACGGATGGATAAGGCTTGAGCCAAGAGCTTGTGTGAGCAAATCCAATTTTTGGCAGCCAATGTCAGTGACGCGGTTTTGCAGAATGACGATACGCGATTTTGTACTTTAAACGACGATACGTGTGTATATATATGGAAAGCATTGTCGACAGCCTCACAAGCAAAACTTAAGTTACATATGCCCCGCTCTGCACCTGTTTTGCAGAAGTTCGGAGACAATACAACCGAAATGGAAAAAAGTCTCTAAAGTTTGCTGCAGGTAAGTTGCAGTTGTGTTGTCCATACATTACAAGGATTGGTTGCAATTGGTGAAAAAAGTATGCAGAGCGAACACATTTACGAGTGTCTACACTAGTGGATTCCGCGACGGATAGGTTTACGTGTAAACTATAATGTTATGTACTCGAAGGATGTCAATACATATAGGGCATTCACAAGACGTATTAACCGTCGTAAAATCTTATGCTTAAGATTTTTTTATGTAAAATATTGATAAAAATGGTTTCAGAGGATTTCTAACTACAAAATCATTTTAACTGTTATTTTATATACCTAAAACAATATTAAGCTTAAGATTTTCCGACGGTTAGCACGTCTTGTGAATCCCCTAATATAAACGAGGAGTATTTTGTCGCAGCTGAAATTACTTTTACAAGCATGAAAACTAATCTTGGTTAGTGGGTAAGTTTGTATATACCTACAGTGTAGGTCCTACACATATGCATACATATATCCTTTAGTAGAAAGGGACGTTATATATGTACGGTGACCAGACTTCTTTGGCCAAAAATCGGGACATTTCTAAAGCATCGAATCGGAACGTACAATTTGTTTAGAATGAAAGGATATAAAATCTTTCAATATAAACTATATTTAAAAAAAATGTATACGCAAAATATATACGGTGGTGAGAATATAAATAGAGAAAGAAGTTTTAGCAAGTTTTCTCTACATTTCCTTGTTTAAACAAATTTTTATAATTTTTATACAAATAAAACTTACTATCTAGGAAAAAACATCTAATTAAAAATTTAAATTTTTTAAAATATTTATATAAATTAGACGAATTTTAACAAATGTCGATGAAAATTTTGAACATTTTAACCAGATTTTCTAGAATTGTTTTGAGTATGCAGTTTTGTAGCTCATTAAATTTTAGTAAAGTGCAAGTTTGAAGTAGTTTTTTGTTCGCGTATTTTTTGAGGGAATTAGTATGTAATTGCCCTAAATTCAAGTTCGAATCGTTTCATTAAAAACGTTAACAAATAATTACAAAAAACTAAAAAAAAAATTAGAAAAGAATGATAGATTGCAATACAGCGAGAGTACCAATTTCACAGAATAAAACATAACCAAAATCATAGAAAATAAGGATGCTGGCTATGTTTATGGCTCCCTTATATTCTGTGTCTTATTTGGTAGTGAAAATGCTGCCACGTTTGTACTAAAAATTGTTTTTGCCCAGAATACAAGGAGTCTCTTAATAAATTAATAAATAAAACACTAAAAATCGGGATTTAATCGATACAAATATGAAAAATCGGCACAGTTATACGTCCCGACTTTTGAAAAATATTCAGCGGGACAATTTTCCCAAAATCGGCAGTGTCCCGCCAAAATCGGTACGAATGGTCACCGTATAACATATATATGTATGTGTAAATATGCGACTTGCAATCAAGTTAGCAAAGGCTAAAATGCTGTTACGTAAAAGCATATGTATGTATGTATGTACATATGTAGCACGTAGAACCAGAGAACTTAGATAGATAGAGAAGGTGCAAACTGAAAGTGGAAACTATTCGCGGACGAAAAATTAACAGCGTTAGAAAAGTTCAAGTCGGAATGTAAAAATTCTGTTGCATTTAATGTTGATAACATAATACAATGTTGAGCAACATGAAATGTGATGTTCTTTGTGAGCAAATAAACGAAAATATGGTAAATCTTCANAACGTTTAATGGCAATGTGAACAATGAGTTGTGGATAGCATGTTGCCGTTGATTAGTTCGGCTTCCACGAATAGGTGATTGAAAATATACAAAGCTTGCAAACGCTTTTATGGCATTAGTATCAAACTAGGAATAAGCCTATCAGAGTCTGTTGTGGTTTCGTCCCACAGACAAGCGATTTGATTATCGGCTATGTAACTATAAAAAGTTTATCAATTCGTTGCTCTTTTTAAATAACTTCATTTAAGAACTCTTGGTTGTCTGACTACCGATTTCAGTGGTGCCTGGTGTTTGGTATGAGGATACATCTTATTTAGCTGAAAACCATAATTTACTTCAAAATGTCAAACATTTTCAAATACAGTGTACTGTGGGAGAAAACAGAAGTGAGTTCCACTTAGGCAACGCTCAAAACACTCCAATAGCTAGCCGGCGAGGACATTGCTGATGCGGTGAGAACAACAGCGAAAACCGCTTCTCTCGACGCGCTTATAGACCTAGCACCTTTGTATATTGTAAACAAGAGATAGGCTCTACAGTTTAGATCAAGACTCCTCCCGAGAGACGATGTGGCCCCCTGAAGGTTATAAGACAATGCTGAGTACAAAAAAAAAAAAAATGTATAACAAATAGATACGGACCTGTGTGCGTAGTCGAGTTTATGACCATGCCCTCCATTTCCACATGAGCCCTGCGTTGATACATTGAAGCAAGCACACCGTTCTTCTTCGTTAAACGCGTCCCCTGTGTCGCTATTTTACGTGCGGCATTTCTGTCACTCAGAATGTACCAAATGGTCTTCAAAAATAGTGCCGAAAACAAGATGTCAGTGCCACAAAATTAAATTTTTAAGGCATTTTAAGAACAAAATATTTTTAGAAATAATATTTTTAAAATACACTGAAGTAATATAATAATTATTATTTAGCTAAATTATTACAGTAAATCACTTTTCACATATCATATACACAATCATACACACAAATTTATAGTAAAATTACACAGAATTCCAATTACAGAGGGGAAATGCACCGAAATATATTAAAGTATTATGATATTTTTACACACATATATGTATGTACATATGTACCTATATGCAAAATAATGGCAGTGGGACATTTTGACCAGTTTCGCCTATTATGTTCATTAATTATTTTTCGAATGTTTTTATATAAAAGTCTAATTCATAATTTATTATATATATGTACACAAATCGTCATTTCAATCGTGCTATGTACCGCGCTGCGGCAAGGCCGATGAGCCTCTCTCCGTTATCGGATGTGTGATCATTAAAACCTAAATTTAAGCGCTGGTTATACAAACTTACATTGCAGGGCATAGAGAAGCAGCGCACTTGAAGCAGTGGCGTAATTATGATCAGCATAGAGCGCATAATCTGCCAGAATTAGCTGTTCAGTGTAATCAGTTAGTCTGTTCCAGTACTCCTGGATATAGTTAGGCAGACATAACTGAAGAAAGCGTATTCATAGCCTAAATGAAGTCGACACCAAGGTTAGTTGCTGGTTTTTGTCATAATTTTCAATAAAATGGCGGGAACTAACTTTACAATCGACTTTGTTTCGACTATAAATATGCCCCAATGTATGTACAAGACTTGGCTTCACTTGGCGTTTCCAATTGGCGTCAGTTGGCACAGAGGAGAAACGACTGGCGTGCTTTGCTGAACTCGGCCAAAATCGCTTAGGCGGTTACAGCGCCAAAAAAAAAAAGAAGAAGAAGAAGTATGTATAAGAACGACTTTACAGTAAGTTCTGTAAATTTATGGGTACGGGAACAGAATAGTGAGAGCAATGGGAGTGGCATCTCTCTTTGAAAATTTCACATAGCGAAAAATAAAAATTCTGCAGACTTCGCTGTCAAGCGCTTCGTCGGATAATCGCTGGTGTGCAAAGCTCATTATTCGATAGCTCAGATTTGATATGTGGCAGTACCTATTCATGTTATGCGCTGTTGCAACACAATGCAAGTATAACCAGGGCTTTAGACCAATGTGGATACAAAACTGTCAATGCCTCCGCCCAATTACAAGTCGCACACCAAACTTGTACGTCGTCTCATGGTAGCTCGGATAAATGTCGCACGCCGCGAATTTTCCACAATCATGCCCTTCCATCGCATTTTGTGTACTGTACAGCAATTGTGTAGAGGGTTCGGACCAGTGTTGCCATTTTAGCCGTTTTCCGGCTAGATTTAGCCGGTTTCGATAGCAAACAGCCGGAGAAATTTCTATTTAGCCGGCAGCCGATTTGTTAGCCGTTTTGCAGAAAAAAATTAGCCGTTTTTAACCGATTTTGCTATTTTCCTTGTTTTCTTAAATTTCAAATATGTATATATGTTTCCATTTTTGACTAAGCCACCCAAAATCTGTAAGAAATGGCTACTAGCCTTATCGTGGAGAAAATTTTCATGTCAGACAGGGCCATATAAAATTGGGCCGATTTCGCTTATTTTTATTTTAAACGAATATATTTTCTCTAAATAAAGCCGTAACGGGGATTTTCTTCATAAAATGTTTGTTATAAATGTCTTAATTTTAAGTGTGAAGTTTTATTCCCAACAAACAGAATAAATATTATATGTAGATATTGTCTTCCCAGATAGCGCATATTCAATTCTGCCTAAATTACCAAACATCATTTTTGCCAACTCCCAAAGGTTTAGGGTAAGGGAAAAATTAATATTTTCAAGCACTATGGTCACATATGTATTTTTTTAAACAAACTTTTTTGCTGAGAACTTATTTAAATTCCAAAAACCGAATGCCAACTTGAATTAAAGGAACCAACACTAAGGTGAGTCAAAATGAAAATAAAGGAGCACAAATTTCTATGTAAAACAAAACTCTCTGGGAATCCTGCGAGACATCTGCCGGTCATATGACCGGTCATCCAAATGGGAGATCTGCAGTCTTTTGGCATCATATTTTACATCAGAATTGAAGGGATTTCTGAAAAATCTGACCATTTCTTTTGTGTAACTGTGACTTTGCATCCCTTGTCAACATATGGCCTCGGTTCATGTTAACTTAAGGTCGTTGTTTTACTGCCTTAAAATTGAAGGGAAATTTTTACTGCGTTTTTTATGTGTATTGGTTTCTATTTGAGTGTATTGAGAATCGGTCAGTCTAAAACGGCCTTGTAGGGAAGACAATAGGCTTGTTCGCCGAAAATCCAGCGAGAATTATCACTCAAAACATCAGATAGTAAGAAAAAATGCTCCCAAATTCTCTGTCGTGTAGAGAAACTTGCAATTTTCTGTACGAACGACTCTGTACAGTCCGACTTTCTTCAACATATGTTTCAATTTCTTTGTCGGGTTTACTATATCGACTCTGGTTGAGATTGCATTCCGATTAAGAATACAGTTTTTTTTGCCGAGTACCTTTCAAATCATTGGAATTAACTAAATTAATTATGTAAACAAGTATTAACTTACATTTTTCATTTTAAAATCGCTCCAGTTTGTAAATTTTTAAATTTAACGAACTTGTTTATTCAAATTATCGTCGACAAAAAATCCCACCATGTGCCACAATCATATGTTTTTCCTAATTGCAAATTCTTGCTGGCAAAATTTTTTCCGGCTCGAATTTGTAACTGCTCTCCAAAAAATAGGCTTTTTACTCGTGATTTATTTAACATGCGAAGTTTAGTTTAAACATTTTAGCCGTTTTTAGCCGGATTTATTTGCCAATTTAGCCGGTTCGTCCAAAAAGTTCTGGCAACACTGGTCCGGACATTCGAAGCGCATAAACGTAAAGCGTAGTCCTTGTTTCGGGTAGTGGGTCGTTAAAATATGGAGGGATGCGGTTTTTCGTTGTCCATTTGATGTGTTACTTTATCTTACTGGTCTCAATCCAGTCATTGTTGGGAGAATTTTTGAAGATGCTCAATTATATAGCAAGCCGCTTGATTCAAGACAACAGACGCCCGCTTCTTGTCGTATCTATAGTCGAAGTGACCCCACCGAAACCTCTTCTCTTTCTACCATAGACAAAGGCTCCACTCGTATTGGTTACCGCTTCTCGCAAATGCGGTCCTCACATTATCTAGAGTGCGCAAACGGAAGCGTAAGAGATACGATTGACAAGAAAATAGTTGAACAGTTTTCTAAAAATCTGAAGCGTTTGTTATTAAATAGCATACAAATTATTAAATTAAAAATTATATTAAAAGTTTATTATTTCTTGGTGAAAATGTTCTTCTCTTGGATGGATGCTTACAGCTACGAATATATTTGAGAAACAAAATGAGTTTTCGAGTTACCGCTCTAAAATTTCGCTTTTACTAATGACCTAGTTTTGTTTTTTTTTTTTCTTTTATAAATAATAATAATAATAATAATAGATTGGCGCTTATACATATGTAACTGTTTGGCCGAGCTTCTCCTCCGATTTGTGGGATGCGCCTTGATGTTGTAACACAAAGCGGGGGGACCTACATACAGTTTTACGCCGACTCCGAACGGCGATCGTATTTTTATGAGAAGCTGTTTTTCATGGCAGAAATACACTCGGAGGTTTACCATTGCCTGCCGAGGGACGACCGCTGTTAAGAAAAACATTTTTTTTCTATATTTTTGCGATGTTGCTTTGACCAGGGGTTGAAACCAGGCATTGTGGAGTGGAAGCGCGCACTGCTTACCACTACACCACAATTCTACAAAATAGGGTTTAGAGGAAGCTTTTTTAACGGGTAAAGCAGTAAACATGATTAAGAGGTCTGGGTTCAAGTTTGACTCAAGTTCACATTCTAATAAGTTGGTATGAAAAATAAATAGAGAAATAAATTTTATTTAAACTAAAAGCATTTGAAAACAGAAATATTTAAAAGGTTGTAAACAACGACAAAATAATTTAATATTTCTCCCCAATTATAAGATTTCTTTCGTTGGCGGTAAAATATGTTTTGTCGACAAATGCTATTTGGTATGTCCGTGAAAACAGACTTAAGTTGTTTTGTCAAATGTCAACAGATCTGTACATACAAAGGTAAAAAAAATTATTCATTCTCGTGTAAATCGAATTTTAGTCATTCCAAAATCAACATACTTTCGGAAAAGTTTCCAGTTTTTTAATTAGATTCCTTAAAAATATTTAAAGCTTAAAATTATGAGTTTCAAAAATCACCGTGAATTGTTTAAATTTTTTTTTTGTCGAAGATATTACGAGTTTCTTCTATATAAAAATAAATTATGTTTATTTGCGATATGGAAGCAATTGCCATAAAAATAAATAATTCTAAAAAGTTACGCGAATTTCTAGCCTTTTCAGTATTTCATGTGTTTTTATATGGAGAAAAAACCATTTTTTTGTAGAAATGGCATAGAATTTTTGAAAATCTATATTTTTCAATCGGAAATCTTTGTTTCTCTTCAGAAGATTTTCACTAATAATGGTTCATTTAACCATTCCTTAGTATTAAATATTTTGTATAAGTCCCATTAAAACCCCCAAAAAGTTAAAGGGGGACCCATAATAATTTGCTGGTATTAAAAAATATTAAAATAAACAATTGGGCATTATTACCGGAAGTCTTCTGAAGAGGAAAAATATTCTTCAAGAATTCTATACCATTTCCACAAAAAATTGCTTTTTTGCCATATAAAATACATGAAAAACCCTGAGCGCTCTGAGCAACTTCTAAATATTCTTTGATTTCGAAAAAAAAACTGGGGTATATATTTTCAATCAAGAACATTCCTAGGAGGTAAGAACATTACAATTCCGACTTTACTTTTTCCAAATGTATTTTTGGACCACCCTAAGTGCATGCCTACATTCCTTCTCAAGTATGAACATCCGCACAAGTAGATGAACACGGAAAGCATTTGTAAACATGCACTTAAACTTTTATGAAATACTTAAAATACTTAAAAGCTTCAGCGTACACACATACACATGTACATATGTACATATGTATGCAGATACATATAACTGAAAAGTTGCAAGTGCGGCAGAAGGACTTTAAAAACATACTCGACTTAACAAAAACTTATATTAAGCTTTGTTTGACCATGTGCGTGTGTCCGCATCTACGAATATACATACGAATGTATATATGTATTCATGGTAGTAGGTAATAGGTAGTGTTGCAAATCTGTGAAACAACTTCATACGAGACTCTTGCCGCAGAGTGCCACTGCACTTTAGTGAATATTTTACATTCCTTGAATATTTGTTTGCTATGAATTCATATCTACATATATGCATGTAACAATATTAAGGTGTTTCACCATCTATATAAATAATCCGTAATTCGTAAGCTACGCCATTGGATTTTATTTTTTGCTTCCGTACACAATTATTTTGATACTCGTATGCCCGCATGTCATACGTTAAAAAAGGGGGAGAATTCTGCGTACTAAAAATTTTGAATGGATGTTCAAATCTGGACTTTTGAACCAAAAGCCTATTTCTTCGCTTAAAGAATCTTCTCTTTTATATGTACATACATACATACATATATATGTATGTGCATGATTGTGATTCCCCTAAGGAAGGAGGTCAAATATTTAGGCATAACCTTGAATAGAAAACTCACCTGGAAGTCACATTTCAATTATATTATCAACAAAGCAACCAAATCGTTGTTTACCACTAAACAGCTCAATGGGGAAAACGTGGGGATGAATCCTAAAATGACTTTCTGGCTATATACTCAGGTGGTCAAACCCATAATAGTGTATGGAGCATTAAAAAACTGTGCGATATCCAACGACTTGCATCGGTGTATCTAACGGGGGCAATGAAAGGAACACCCACTGCAGTTATGGAAGCCCTACTCAATCTTACGCCCCTCCATGTGGCAATACAAAAGGAAGCAGCAACGCACTCACTCATGCTACATAGGAAAAATAAATTCAAACAAGGCAACCTTGTCGGGCACCTTGAAATCTTAAATGGAAAGGAGGCCACCATGGGCAAAACCCCGTACTCAGAGCAAATTGATCCGATCCTCAGCTTTACGTGGAGGTAAAATTCACATTTCCCACTCGTGAAGATTGGAGCAGAAATCTCACGTGGCTGCACGATAATTCACAAAAATGCTAAATCGATGGTTAAAAAACGCCTTACGGTGTAGGTGAGGGTGTTTTGGGACCGTGATGAAGCGCATCTTTTCCCTTAAGTAAAGACGCAATGCTATTCCAGGCGCAACTAAATATTTGCCATACTTGAGACCGCGCAATAAGCAGAATGAAAGTCTCCATATTTCGGACTGCAAATCTATCCTCAAAGCTCTAGATAGCTACTCGTTCCCATCAAAAACCCTTTTAGAGTACCATAGAGCACTCAATAATCTAGTCGCCCAAATAGCGTCTCCTTAACCTGGTCATGAGGGCTATGAATTCCAAGCTAAAAAAAATGAGGCAGACACACCTTTTGTTGGGCCTATCCCATTTCTTGGATTAAAAAACAACGTTGTCAAGAAGACCCTCAGCTACACTTCTAGCCATTTGGAACAAGTTAGAGGGACACCATCACTCAAAGAAGTTCCTTTGCTTCAATTGACAAAATAGCTCAATCTGCGCTGGCGCTAGGTAGGAAAAACCTAAAAAGAGGCTGTGTGGAGCACTAACAGGCCACTATATGTGCAACAAATCCATGTACATGCTTTGCCTCTGTAGTACAGATGTTTGCAGGTCCTGTGGTGAAGAATAGGAATCAATGGAACACCTTTCCTCCTCGCTACTTTTTTACCGCTATTGCACCCAGTCCTAGGGAAGTAGCTACTCTATTAACCCATGGTAGTGCGAATGGTAGTGCAGAGTCGAACCAGTCGGAAGCAGAATTGTGAAAAACTACGAAAGGGGACGTCCATAAATTCCGCAAGTAAATATGTACTTTAGTAACTCCTGGCAGAGAGAGCCGATGCTGACTACCTCCTAGACATTGCCTTGTAAAAGTAATCGCTGTAATACGCGGCAAGTAGTTGATCGGTAATCGATTTGGTAGATAGCGATTCATCAGTCCTGTAGGCGCTCCTCGTACTTCAGGGTCATTACCACCTGCCCAACACCAGCGATATTGACCCAATGCAGATGGGTTAACTCCTTTATTGTGTATACTAAACAACAAAAGTTTAAATAGGGGGCACAACAGATCAAATCTGGCCGCGGAGTAATGGGCATGAAGACCTACCCTTAGGCACGGTACACATTAGAGTGTTACGTTATGCGATACGATACGCGGTACAATACGCGATGCGATATGAAATGCGCGCAGTGCACATTAGAGCGATGCGACGCGCGATACCATTTGCAGTGTGATAGCTACACAAACGCCTTTCAGTTAATACCATGAGTTCATCCGATGAAGACATTGCTGTGGCATATTGATGGCTACAGCAAAGAATAAAAGAGCTAATAATAGGAAAAAGTACAGGGTGCACCCGTTGAATGTGAGGAACATAAAGCACTGTTCGCGAATTATTGCGTATGGTGTTATTGCATGCACCCACCCATCGTAGAATTATACCAGGTGAAGTAATATTAGAGTGAGAAGGGAGATTTTGACACTGCCTTATTTGAAAAGTTGCCTTTACAATTTGGCTATTAGGCAGCCGAATTTCAGAAAATAAAGCGATAAAGCTGTTTTATTAGCTACGTTTTTTGGGCAATGATCAGGATCCGAATAAAAATTTTACATGAAAATGCATCAACAACGATGTGATCCATATAGAGATCTGGTGCAATTTATGATCTACTAACACAAGTGAATGTATACACAAACAGATGTTCGGCCATTTTTGAAAGCAATTTTCTTGAGCGGTGAATTAAATTGAACTTAAAATGGATAACTTTAATAAAATCCGTTGTCTCGAAATGGAGGTATTAACCATTCAGTATTCGCATACGCAGAATCTTCAAGCAAACATAAGTTGAGAGGAAAAGTCGACTCCATATCGTTCAACGCCCTTTGGTATAAACTGGAGCGTCTCAAAATTCGACTATCATGTAAAGATCCGGGTTCTCCAGCGAATATGTCTATGAACATTTTATCCGCGTCAACGACAGCTTGCAACGGTCTTCTGAAAATCTTTTCGGTTAAAGTATGCCTCTTTATTTGAAACTGGAGCTCTTATTTTTATGTGCGAATGGTCAATGCATCCCAACACATTTGGAATATTCTTCAAACGTTGATATTTTCGCATGTTGTCTCTTGTCTTGGTTAAAGAGGGCCACTGAACATATTCGTGGCCAATTGACAATAACCATTCAATCACCCTCCTTATTACTTTCCATACTAAACAGATTTGCGATTTCCCGAAATGTATTGGTATTCGCCATATACCATAGAGGCACATATATCTCCTTTGGTGCTCCAACCTTACATAATCCACCATGTTCTTTGCTGGTATAAAAGGGGCTTGCACCATAGCGTTCTATAAAATATGTAAATGGAAATATATGTATAATGGACCACACAATTTATTAATAAATATTCTTACCAATTGCTGCCTAAATTCGAGGTCACTATATATGTCTATAACAGCTAAAAAGTTTTCAATTCTTGCGCGCTCCTCTTCATTTTCTGAAGTGCTTATTTTACTTGAGGATGAATCCAAATCTTCCGCCAAGCCGCTGGTGTTTGCTGATTCCGATGACGACGATTCACACATCAGCACGTTACACATAGTAAAATAAAATAATTTAATTATTGCAGCTTCGAATATTAAAATGTTAACTTACTTCAAATAATTCCGCTTCCATAATTTTTTTTTTTGTTTTTCGATTATACTTTTCTCTCAAGTAGCTTGTTTATATTTCTTCTTCTTACTACCAAAGTCTAATAAAGAAAAACTCAGATTTCGGTATAATTTCCCATTTAAAAGTGAAATAGAGCAAATTTTGCATTATAACAGCCAATGTACTATGCCTCGTATGCGTTCAAAATGGAATATATAGTCAACTATGGTAAGTAACGTTAAATAGTGCATATTTCGAGTTGTTCTTTATTAGAGCAACAGAAGCCAAATCAACAATTTTTGTCCGTCTGTCTGTATGTTTGTTCGCGCATCACTCGAAAACTAATACATGAAATCGAATTCAGGTTTTACCGATGTACATATCGTCGTTTAAAGTGCAAAACCGCGTATCAACAAAATGCAAAACCGCGTATGTGAAGTTGTAGAAATTATTTTCTAGAGCGTCAAAATACTCATATTTCAAAATGGTTCCCTTTTTTATAAAGCAATCGCATTTCTGGCTAGTATATTTCAGGACGAATGGATAAGGATTGAGCCAACAGCTTCTGAAAGCAAATCCAATTTTTGGCAGCCAGTGTCAGGTACGCGGTTTTGCAGAATGACGATACGCGGATTTGTACTTTAAACGACGATATGTATTGGTACTTAAAATATAAAAGAGAAAAATTATACACTTGCCACCTGTTTGAAAATTTCAGTTTAAGTAACTTGTCACGACAAAGTAAATATTACAATAAAGCTATCAAAAGAAAAAGTTTAGAGAAGGCTGCACAAATTTTTGTGGAAGGTTGCCACTGGTTTCAAAATTTTCATTTAATTAAATTAATAACATAAATTAAATATGGCAATATGGGTATCAAACTGAAGAAGTATTAAACTGAAGAGGTTTAAGAAAGTTTACTGTCAAAAATATTTTCGAAGCGGGTTGCCACCTACATACATATGTATTTGAAAAACTTAATTCCGTTCAATTGATAAGAAAAGATAAATATTGAATTAGTACGCTTCATAAAGCTCTTTAATTCTAAATGTTTAGTTTTTTATGAATAACGCCATAAGAGTTTTGGGAGGGAGTAAAAACACAAAAATACTTTTGAGCTACAGTGAAGCACGGCGGGTAATTGCTAGTTTTAAATAAAACTCTTAAAACGGAACTGGATGTCTAAATCCTTATTATTAACCGAAAGAAAAATCTCTGAAATTTACACTCTCTGTAAGAACACAACGCTACCGCACTATGATGATGGCCTTCTTCTTGCATGGAATTGAAGCTGTCCGCAACATTTGCTTTCAGCAAGTTATAGCCCGAACACAATGAAAACGACGAGCTACAAACCACAGCTGTCCAATTATTTTAACACGTACTCTTATGTAGATAATTATTTTGGGGACGACCGGGCTACGCGACGGCTGTGGTTGTGGCCAGAGTAGATCTATTTCTATTTTTCTGGCGACAGATAAGGTTCTTCCTCTTCTTTTATGTCAAACTCATACAAATTCATGATGTCGCTGCCGCGTTCAAAGAAATCATGTCGCCATCGACAAAGCGTTTAGATAATGAAGATGACAAATTGGAAGCTGTGGTCCGTAGCTCGTCGTTTTCAATGTGTTCAGAACTTAATAGTGTGATATCACACTTCTGGATTTTTTTCTTTGAGTTTATGTGAAGTCAAAGGTCTTCGCCGATAAGCCAAACTGGGAAGCCGACATTACTCGCGTAATCCGCACATTGCTGGAAAGAGTACTTGAAAATTTCGACCTTCCGAAAGGACCACCTGTAGCGTAGTCGCGGTCAACATTTGAATGAAATTATTTAAAAGAATTAAACGTCAGAGATTATTCTTTCGGGTAATAATAAAGATTCCGACATCCAGTCTTGTTTTAAGTGTTTTATTTAACACTAAAAAACTAAGGCCTAGATTAGGCATGGCCTGCTCTGGCAGAACTCCATAAGCATGTGTATTTTCAATAATATACTTATAATTTTCGTGCAATCCTAATACAATAGTTCTTATTCTTGAAACTACAATAAAAAAAGGAAGAAAAATAAATATATATTTAATCACAAGCGTGTGCATATGTATGTATGTATGTGTAAAAAAGCATTCGACTTCAGTTAAAATATTTGATTTACTTCAAAAACTACTTATCGAAAGTGATTCGATGGAGAAGTGGAAAAGTGCTGTCGCACTATGCCTACACGTTCGTAGGGTCTATGGGTTTTCTTTCTTTTAAAGTACACAAGTAGTAGGCGTTTCACAAATCTTCAAAAGAAACACTCATCCGCCATTTTGTAGTTTTCACTTTTCCAAGCACTCATCTACACTTTGGTGCTGCTACAACCGCAAATGTATGTATGTAACTTCCTTGCCACCACTTTGAGCTTGGCGGGCGTTTGCATTCGACTCGACGGGTGTATTTATGGCGCACCATAGCGCAACTACTCAGTCATTTTAAGTGTTCAGTGCGGCTAAACTCACTGTCTGTTGAAAAATGCCATTTACCCCATATATTTACATAATTTTTGCAACTGCTTTTAGGAATGCGTGTATTTAACATCTAGCGCCAGTTGACGGATGCAGCCACTACTTCTGCGGCTGTTGTGGTACTGTTTTAAACAAGTTTCATTTCGTTTCCAATTAACATTCTTCTGGTTTTTACTCATCCGCTTGTCGTCGTTCTCAAAGCGATAAAACTCGTTTAATCCTGCTGTTACTCTAAATTATATTCCATAAGTTATGCATGCAGTCGATGTTCACCTTTAAATTGGATTGTTGTCTTGAAGGTGGCGAAAATGTGTTATTAGGATCAACCAAGTCACTGCTCTTAGAATTAGAAACACATTTTCGCATAATTTAATATATTTTTTTTTTACCGAATAAGAATCCAAAATTACCTTGGTTTACTCAAATTCCTGTAAAAGCAAATCTGACATAATAAGTAGTTGCGGTAGTCAGGTGGCAAATGAAAGCAGTCCAAGTCAGCCCAAGAATTGAAAAATCTAAATCTTTTCCGCATTGAACTAAATAAACTGTATTAAAATTTAACTAAATATACAGCTGTCATTATACCTTACGTGCTTGGAAATTTCTTTTTTTAACTAATTCTGGTTATCCTGCTCTACAAAAGAGAACGATCGAGAGCTTTAAAAATTAGTACAAAAAAACATTTCACTTAAAAAATTACGCGTCCTAAAAATTTGAAAGATAGCATATTTTATAGATCGAAATCTTTTGCCCACCAATCAGTGACCAGCTAAAAACATTGGGTTAAATGAAGACTTTATTCACTGATAAAGTGCATCCACTCTGAAAGCCCTGAATAAATGTTGCTTCTTTGGTAAGACTTCAATTTTTATATTGATGGTGTAACGCATTACAAGGCACCTCATTTCCCATTAAATGTAATACAATGGGTAAGATATTTTACAGTTATTTAGTTACCACCAATTTCGTTACATGGCGTCTGCAAGGTTTAGTACTTTTCGGTTTTGACAATTTTATACACACTCCGATTTCAGATATATAATAATAATAATAGATTAGCGCTTACACATATGTATGTTAGTGTGGCGTGCGCCTTGATGTTGTCACACAAAAGGGAGGGACCTACAGTTTTACGCCGACTTCGAACGGCATTTGTATTTTTATGAGAAGCTGTTTTTTCGTGGCAGAAATACACTCGGAGGTTTGCCATTGCCTGGCAAGGGGCGACCGCTGTTAAGAAAAAATCGTTTTTCTATATTTTTTGCGATGTTGCTTTGACCAGGGCTTGAACCCAGGCTCTGCGGAGTGGAAGCACGCACTGCTTATCACTACACCACAGCGGCCGCCATATAGCGTCTCTTATATTCGTTGTGGCTCTATCAGATACATATCGTTACCTTAACATAGAAAGGCCCCAACTCATTTTCTTTTGAAATTCAGCTCTGCACACAAATCGGTAGATTACTTATGGCATTTTCGTTTCTACCAAAAGAGGTTACCTTCTCTTTGCCCTCTGCGCACAAATACTAAGAAGAGGGCAATGAGAAGGCAATAATTTTTGTAGAAACGAAAACGCCATTATTCGAGACTTATCGATAAAATAATCGATATTGTTATCGATATTTTTTTGCGATTCTGTTATCGAAAGTTTTGTCGATATGTTATCGATTTTGTTATCGGTATTTCTATCGATTTTGTTACTGATACTTTTATCGATTTTCTAATCGTTTTTGCTGCCAATATTTTTATCGATCGTGTTATCGAAGTTTCTATCGAATTCGTTATCGATTTTTTTATCGATATTTTATCGATGTCAGCTACCATATTCTATCGATTATTTATGGATTTTGTTCCTCGATATTCTATCGATTTTGTTATTGTTTGTGGTTGATCATTCATCGATTTTTATCGATTATTTAGCGATTTTGTTATCGATATTTTTATCGATTATGTTATCAATATTTTTATCGATTTTTCTATCGGTATTTTTATCGAAATTTTTATCAATTTTCTAATCGATTTTGCTACCAATATTATTATCGATTTCGCCATCGAAATTTTTATCGAATTTGTCATCGATTTTTTTATCGATATCTTGGTCGGTTTTGTGTTCGATATTTTGTTGGATGTTACTATCAATTTTTTTATCAGTAGAGTATAGAGATAAAAATGAAGATAAAGGAAAGAAAACAGAATAACATACGTATATGCAGTTAGAACGAACAGGGGTAGAGAGACCTACATAGATAGAAAAAACGTAGAAAAGCAGAAGCAGATGTATGTACATTAGAGTGCATCACCAAAAAAAGTTGCGGTTTTTCCGCCGGGATTACAAAATTTATTATATTTTAAGACGTCCACCAAAATATTTCGGAAAAATATTAAGATTTAAGCGAGCTGGACCGATTTGAAAATATCTCCAAAAATGAAGCTTTTTATGAATAAAAATAGTTTCTTAAAGAACTTTTTGAAAAAAGTCCCCTCAGATGACAAATGAGGTAAAGCTTAAAAAATCTGCATAAAAATATTTAAAAATCCTTTCAACGGAATCGTAAGAATGAAATTTTTGATGCTGTTTTTTTACTTTTTTGAAAGGTTGGTTTACGAAAAACTTGAATAACTGAGCCAAAAATGTTCTGATTTAAACTTGTGGGATCTCAGTAGAAAGGTATTTTCACACTGTATTTATTTCTGGCCAAAAAAACGTCATTCGTGTCCCATCTTGTTTTTTCGAATACCAACACATCTTTATTCCACTTTGAATGTCGTTCGTTCATCCTACCTTTCTCTTCCATCGTTTGAATGAGTTTATTAGCAAAGAAATAAAAAGGGTGAGAAAATACATTTCCAATGATATCTCACAAGTCTAAATCGGGAGAGCTTAGGCTCAGTTATTCAAGTTTTTCTTATACCAATCTTTTAAAAAAGTCAAAAACAGCATAAAAAATCTCATTATCACGATTCCGTTCAACTTTTTTTTTTATATTTTTTAAAAATATTTTTACGCAAATTTTTTAAGCTTAAACCGTTTTGTCATTTGAGGGATTTTTTCAAAAAACATCTTTAAGAAACTATTTTTATTCATAAAAAACTCCATTTTTGGANAACCAATCTTTGAAAAAAGTTGAAAACAGCATCAAAAATCTCATCATTACGATTTCGTTCAAATTTATTTTAAAATATTTTTATGCAAATTTTTTAAGCTTAAACCGTTTTGTCATTTGATGGGATTTTTTCAAAAAAATTTTTTAAGAAACTATTTTTATTCATAAAAAACTCCATTAATCACTTAAATCTTAATATTTTTCGAAATATTTTGGTGGACGTCTTAAAATATAATATATTTTATAATTCCAATGGAAAAATAGTACCGATTTTTTTTTTATGGGGAGTGATGCAGTCTAATGTGCATATGTATGCACATATGTATATTGGTTATGAGACAAAATAGATATGCAAATAAAGTTTCACTTACCCAGTGTGGCCGAGGCGCATTTACTTTTTTATGTTGCGTTGATCCGGGCTTGAACTCGGGCTCTGCGATGATATAGGTATATCTTACCGATTAAAAAGAAAATCTCGGGGATATATATATATATACAATACATATTTTACCTTTGGAATTAGGCTAATTGGTAAAGATGTTATATATCGAAAAGAGGATTTTTAAATGACAGGCCTTAAAATAAAGGACAAAACATGGTTTTAGAAAAATAAGTAAAGTCAACGGACAGCACCCTAGAAGAAAGTACTGTCCTTTCAAATAAAGTACGGATGGTCACCGAGCACATAGCCGAATATAACGTCCGTAGCATGTGAGTATAAGTATGAAAAAAAATTATTACTCTTATTTTCTACTTTACTTTACTTTCTTTCTACGTACATTTTAAGCATTGATTTTCAAATTGCTCATTTACTTCAATAGTGTCATAACCCAAAAATCAAAACTCGATAAAAACGTCTCTAAAGTTTTGAACTTACATATGTATACTCCCATAGTAAAAATAATTATATATTTGGTACTAGTAAGATACTGGTATGCAATTTTTACAGCGATATGTTTTAAATTAAAAGAACAAGTTACTGATAGTTTTCTAAATATCTCGAGAACGGGGCGATGAAAAAATTGGGAAAAAACATTACACATACACTAGCGTGGGGCGAAAATCCGCTTTTTTAGAATTTTGATTGGTAATAGCAAAAATATGGTTCATTATGCTTTAAGAAAAGCTGTGTGAAATTTGGTTTTTTTCGGTCAATGTCCTAGGCTCGCCCAAGTCCACCAAAGTTCAAGTACTTAAAAAAATGTTTTTCTTAGCTAACTTCGATTCTCTACAAAAAAGGTCCATATACCAAATTATGCATGACTAATACTTTCGAAGATTATTGCAATTTTAGTAAAAAAATTTATTAATCAATTAATTTATTTATTTTGATTTTTTGAGCATATTGAACTTTGATGGACTTGGGCGAGCCTAGGATATTGACCGAAAAATTCTAAATTTCACACAGATTTTTCTTGAAGCATAATGAACCATATTTTTGCTATTACCAATCAAAATTCTAAAAAAGCGGATTTTCGGCCCACG
>NW_016157190.1:523756-523930 GCF_001687245.7 Rhagoletis zephyria
TTTTTTTTTTTTTTATGTTTTTATAAATTACAATTCATTTATTTATAAATCCACTACCATATGTTTTAATACCCATAAATTACACTAGGCATAAAAAAAATTTACAAGATTAGATTTGTTAAATGTATTAATTGGAAAGCCTTACGAAAATAGCTTTTTATTCTGATCACCCTA
>NW_016157191.1:0-171678 GCF_001687245.7 Rhagoletis zephyria
TTTTTGGAAAATGGGCGTAGCCACGCCCACTTATGGTTACATGTGTATATCTTGGTAACCGCTGCACCAATTTCTTCCAAACTTGGCACAGTTGTTGGCCTTGGCACAGTTGTTGGCCTTGGTACAGCATAAATAATCGGTAACCGTTCTACTAATTTGTACCAAACTCGGTGTGGTTATTGTGCTTGCCACATATAAGCAAAACGTTGAAAATTATTGAAGCCGGACTAAAATAACGGCCGCTTCTCATATAACGGTAAATTTCAGAAATGCTTGAAACTCCAATAATTCGAAATTTAAGGACGCTAATTTACTCAAAATTGATACACCCCGGGTTACCATCTAGCGGTAGCTTTCGGAAAGGTGAAAAAACATATATTTAATACTTGCGCCGGGTATTTAATGTTCGGCTCCGCCCGAACTTAGACTTTCTTACTTGTTATTAGTACATCTACTCTTGTAAAATTTTTTCTTTCCTCCGTTTCTTCTTTGTTTGAACCAAAAGATAACTAAGGTTATTTTTTTTATGTTAATCTCTATGTAACGCAATTTCTTGCTTCAATATTTTCACTTCTTTTTCTCTACATTTTGCTTCACTAAAGTTGTACGTTAATGAACTGATTAATTTATTTTATAGGTTTTTTAGATTTCCTTTCAGAACTTTTCCCTACACATACTTGATTTCTTTTTTTCTTAATTTTTTCAATAATATACAAAAGCAAATGTCGACATTTTAAAGATTTAATTTTCGTTCAACGCAACCTTGTAAATGAAATGAAAGGAAGGAAAGAGATAAGTAGAATATGTAATTAGCGAAAATCATAAAAAAAGTTTCCTTTATTAACGGCTTTTCAAGATAATTAAAAATTAGTTTGATCTCTTAATTCTTTAGTTGCGACGAGGTTGTTAAATAGTATGTGTACTATATAATTAAATGTTCTTATACTTCAGGAAGGTGAAGAAAGTTATTTATATTTAAAAAAAAAAAAAAAAAAAAAAAATTAATCTCGAAATCCGGAGTCCCGTTAATCAATTTGTACATTCCCTTCATTTTTAATACACACTGAAACAATCTAGTAGCTGTTTTCAAATTGTATTAGGTCCTTACTGAACAGTTTGCCAACTTTTGCACAAAACTGAGTTTCGAAAGAAAATGAGTAAGTGCCTCTCTATATTAAGGTAACGATATGCAAATGGTGACCAGTATCTCTTTGGTCGTTATAAGGTTAAAAAGATATGGCGAATTTCGTAGCTGTTTTAATTTTGTTATAATGAATTGCAAGTTTGAATTAGCTTACCATTGATTTTTGGCAATTTTTTGTTGTTGTTTGTCAGTAATTTTCTGCCATTCGAAGTACATATAGCACGCCTAGTTTTAAAGTGCGGTCAACAAAAAAAACTAGGAACTCTTTTTTGCATAAATCGATGCATAGTGCTTACCTCCAATGAATGCAAATATTTTTTTTTTTTCATGATTGTATACATACACTTACTAAAAACCTATTGTTGTACCTGTTTTTGTATTAATTGCATTGTATCTGTACGATCCATAAGCAGTTATATTTCCCGATCTGAACTTTGAGTTAGCTCAATTTAGATCTAGGTGTGCGATAGTTCGATGATTTTTTATAAGTTTGGAGAAAATAAGCAGCCCATTCAACAATAAAAATTGGCTAAAATCAACAATAAGTCCCAGCTACTTCAAACTTGCACTTGATTATACTAAAATTGAATGGGGTACAAAACCTGTGTAAGGCATATAATTAAAAAGTTCGAAATTTTTACGGAAGTGTGTTGATTTTATTTTCTAGTATTGCCGAAATATTGAAACTTGTATTTCAACGGTTTTTGTTATGCACTCTTTTCCATATAACAAATTACTTTGGATGGAAGAAAATGTGTGATACCATCAGCAAAAAAAGTATCAAAATTCAACGCGATTTTTTACAAACTTAAAACTTGCACTTTGTTATGTTAGAATTTAACAAGCTATAAAACTGCATACCAAAAATTATTCTATAAATTAAAACTAAAATGTTTGGAATTGGGATAAAAGCTTGTGGAATTTTGTTAATTTTTATACAAAGCCTGAAATCTGGATTTGTATGGTATTTGTTGGATAGAAAGCTATACTTTTATACAAAAATAATGAACCTTAAAAATACCAAAATTTAAGTAGTCAAAACTGGTAAAACTTTTCAGTGTGCTACCGATTGTCGCGCATGTATGTATGTTTTTGTAAAGAAATTTCCAAATAATAAAACAAATTGTCAAAACTTGTCAATGTGTGAGTGCCGTTTAGTTATGATAAGCACTATACATTAAACCTGTCGATTTCAAGTTTTAAATTAACTTTCCTTTTGCCTTATACCTTTTTTGCTGTCCACTATTTTCTAACTTTTCGCTTTCCTGCCACCATTTCCCACAAAACACTCTAAACTTTTATGACGCCAATTCCATTTTATCACCACGCATAATCAACTTTTGTGTAACCAATTATTTAGAGACTTATATACAGTTAGTTATACATACAAACATACCCGCCAACATGATTGGCTTAAAGTTTGTTCTTCCTTATTTCTTCTTCATTTCATACGCCATTTTCCTGCAAAAATCATTTCACCTTTTTCCACTTTCAACTCTTGTTTTTATTAGCTCGCTAAACAAAATTACGCAACTAATTTGCAGCGTGCGCAAACCAAATGGCAATTGACGTTGCGTATACGCCGCGTTGGCCCACCTACAATTTCTGATGTGTGCAGGTGCTGCCGAAATTAAAAAAAAAAGTTAAAGTAAAACATCAACAAAATTATCTAACACAAAGTATTTCAACTTACATAAATGTCTTTTTGATGTTGCCACAGTTTCGTCTGCCAAAAGGCGCTCTACTGTGCTACAAACTGTTGTTGTAAATGTTGTTTTAGACTCTCTTCTTCCACATTGTTACGGCCCATGTAATCAGCGAGATACGCAGCTGTTTGTTAGCACCCTTTAAAAAAAAATGTGCGAGCAACCAACCGAAAAATACACCAACAAACATACGCACGCAGCGATAGCGCGAAAAAGCCAAAAGTGAAAATGAAAATTAAAAGAGTAAAACTGTCACTTAAGTGTGATAAAGTGGACAGCGGCGACCAGAGTGAAGGAGTAAAACGTGTATAGTTAGTGTATAAAAATCCCAGCGCGACAGTGAAAAGTTAACATGCTTGGCGTGTAATCAGTTACTAAGCTTTTTCCACTTAAACAAGCAAAAAAAAAAAAATTAAAAAAGGACACACACACAAACAGCGTACAACTTTTTGCTGTTGCTTGTTAGCATTAAACTGCTGGCAATGTGGCAGCAACAGCACAAACAACAATAACTTCTAAACGATAAAAAGTTGCATACAAACAAAGAAATGAAAAAAAGCGCTTAAAGTTGTAATTAACTGCTGAGAGGACACTAGGAGAGCAGAAGATGGCTGATTGTGATGCGCTGACCATCTTTAAGTGCTGGAAAATAGGTGGAAAAAGTGACTGGCCCGTGACTGGCGATGTTGGGAAAAATGCGCAAAATGAGTTGATGGCAAAAGTGAAAAGCCAAGTGGGCGAAAAGGTGTAAAGTGAGTGAAGAGTAAGTGACTTAGGGAAGAATTTCAGAAGCTAGTGTATGCAGATAGCAGCATGCGAAGGTATTACAACAACTAGCGTAAACGTGAATCAGCGCTAAAGAATGCTTGAAGAATGAAGCTCTAAGTATGCAAAAGATGTTTTTTTGTTCGATCCAAAGCTATAAATGTGCAATCTTATGTTAAATCACTTGGAAATAATTTCTGTTTCTATAGGGAATATTTTTTGAATTGTAGTGAAATTGAGCTGCGAGAGACTGCTTGATAAAGGTCTAATACTTCAAATGCACTGTGACTCAAACCAATGACCACATGTTGATTCTTTTTAAATATTCGTAATGTTTTTCGAGTTAAATTTTTGTTGTTGTTTTTCGATAAAAATACCATCCAAGCTTCATCTGAAACCATATTAATCACAGTTAAAAACTTTATACAAAACTTAGAAAATTCAAACAAATTTTATCATAGTTAAACTTTTTTAACTGAACTTTAGCACATTCTTGGGTATGCAGTTTTATGGCCCATACAATTTTAGTCCAACTTGCCCTTCAGGTGACTAATTGTATGGGCTATAAAATTGCATACTCGAAAATGTTCTAAAATTAGTTGAATTTTCTTAAATTTTTTATTAAGTTTGAAAATGTCATTTACATACTTGTAGTTTTGGTAAAAGCTTGGACAATATTTTTATTTTATTTAAAAAGTTAAATCAGTGTCGCAATCAGTTTGATTTGTCTAACGGCAAGTCTGATAAGAGCCCTTCAGCGTTTTCTTCTTCGCCCTTGTCTTTGGCAAATCGATATATTGCTTTAAGGGCCTCAATTTCCACAGCTTTTTGATGAGATAACTTACAGGTAATACAAAACTGTCGGGGGCAGGCGTATGTGCATTCGTCGGCATAGTCGTAGATATATTTTTTTTAACAGAATAAATATATGAAAATAAAATAAAACATATTGGTTTTCACGGTCATGGTGGTTTAACATCGAGCGCAGCTTGGCAGAGCGAGGCAAAGCTGTTGGTGCTCACAACGAACAAAGTAGAGCGGAGATTTTTGTATGAAATCGATTGTAAAGATACCACAAAAGTAAGCGCCGGTGAAAAGCGGCTATAGTATTTGCTTAATTTGCTGCAATTGTTTTCTCTAAAAATACAGTTTCATTTAATTATCTTGATTTTTTGTTGGCATCAGCGCAAAGATTTAAATCAAAAAATTCTATGCTTTTAGCTCCAAAAAACTTCTGAAGAAGCCTGGTGTATGAAAACTTTCATATAGCAACATTAACTTGAAAGCTCCGCTTCGGTCGGTACGGTTTCGCTTCGCTCGGCCCCGCTTTTTGTGCGATCGTACCCTAACAAGTAGTTGTTAAGTTCAAGAGGAGTCTCCTAGGCCAGTGGCAGTTTTTCCCCCTTAGGAATAATTTAATGTTCTCAATTTATTGCTTTTATTTTTTATTTTAATTACTTGCCTCAAATGCGTTCACAATTTCGTTCAGCTCCAGCACTCCTTCTTCTTCTGATGACCTGTAAAATATTTCTGTGCCACATATTTTACTTAAACAGATGTCTTCATTTTAATTTTAGTTAACTTTTACACTTTATGACTTCATGAATGTGATACTGTTCCAAGTTTTCCAATTTTAATACACTAGTCGAGTCGAAATTTTATATGGTATCCGGAAGCCGATTATCCGGTTAAATTTTTATCCGGCACATACCTATTTTTAATCAATTACGACGACAGGATCAGACTTTTTAAACATATACATAACTCCCATACAACTGTTTTTTTTTTCTGAACTGAGATTTCAGGACACAATTTCCTCACTTAAGAAGTTAACAACTTGAAATTGTACAGTCTTTTCGTATATCATTAAAACAGAGTTCACCGCGAAACCCATTAATATCGAGTCAATTAAACATATGTATAACTATGTATGTACATACATATGTAGCTACCATACTTATACATATTTAAATGGATATGAGGTTTTATTGAGTCATGATGATGTTTTCCTTCAAATAAGTGTTCTTCATTTAGACAGCTATAATTGTGAAATTTTATGATCTGTCTACTTATCAATCATGCAATGCTCTACAATGGAAAATACGCTTATAACATACAGTAATCGGAAGAATATTGTTAAAAATACAGTACTCGGAGGAGTATTGATACTGGTACAGATTGGCGAACTGCCACACTGGGGAACGAAAATGGTAGATATTATCTTATATTGGTTCACTCTTGGCTGGTGGCCATGGATTTGATCATATTTTGTACGACGACAGTGCAGACAAATCATGCATACCCAATGAGTATTTCGTCACTTGAAATGCAAACAGACGTAACAAATATCGTCGCTGAAATACAAAAAGTCGTAACTAATAAAAAATTCAAAATTCAGTTTTTGATTGATATGATGAATTTCATAGAATTACAACTCAAAAATTCTAATTTTGATACAGAAACGCATTTAGATGCTTCAGGAACACTTCTGCATCAAAAAACAAGTTTTGGAAAAAATGTCGCTTACATCTTGTTCGCGGTTAATAAACCATGCCCTAAACTAAAAAAAAAAAAACAAATTTAACTGCTAACGAAACTACGAACGTCAGTTAATTTCTTATGAGCATAATACTGATTTTAAAACTCCAAGAAAATATTTTAAATTTCATTTGTCTAAGCGCAAATGGAATTCACATACGACGGCTGAGTGAAAAATAGATCTATATCGGCAGCCAGTTCGAAAACGCCTTATCTCAGAAAACTTTTCAGGAACACTCTGCTTCAGAATTTGATTGATGAATGCCCTGTTTCAGAATTTTATTGAAAAAATGCCTTATCTCAGAATTTGGTTAAAGAATGCCCTATCTCAGAAATCGGTTTAAAATGCCCTATATCAAAGAAAAATACCTTGAAAATATGCTGAGATAGGGCATTTTTGAATCGGCAGCTGAGATAGAGCTTTTTTTAAATCAAATTATAAAATAATGTGTTCTTCAACCAAATTCTCAAATAGGGCGTTGTTGACAAATTTTTTGAGATAGGGCGTTTTCGAACTATCTGCTGAGATAGGTCGATCTTCCACTTAGCCATCGATGTATACCCCTTCAAAACTAAACACATTTCCCGTAAGGATTACAAAAATTAAAAATCCACTATTATATTTTATTGTTTTATAAGTACTTCGCTCCAACTCATCTCCGTCTAAAATGTCGAACTGGTGTTATCTTATATAAGTAACTACCGCACAAAGAAATTGTACTTTCTCATTAAACAACAAAGCGGTAAGCCCATTAAATTTACTGCTCTTAATGATGACGATTAAAATTATGCTAACGCTGATTAATAGCAACTTAATTAAAAATCATAATCTATGTAAATAAATTACTGGTAGAGTGATGATGAAATATGACGAGTTCAAAAGCTATACAAATGCAACGGATGTTAATCTGCTGAAGAGAATGAATGTGGGGGGAATGTTGGAAGATAGCGAATAGTATCGTAAGGAAGGGATGAGGTATAAAGTAGTCGACTTACTGCTCACCGACTCTTGCAGCACCCATTTAATCCATTTATGTCACTTTTCCGCGCACTTTTGAACACATTCGCAGAGCATATAATGAGGATAAAGTTTGTTAAATCCATTGAAGTCAGGTGTTCGTTGGCGCTTGGGAGCTTGACAACCGCTACGCTGCGCTAATGACATTTTTTTCTTGTTTTAATTACTTGACTTTTAGATTGTTTGTGGCCGAATAGGTAATCAGACTAATAAAGCTCGTTAGAAAAATAGAGTGGTGATTAGGATGGAAGTGTGAAAAGTGGCTGATTTAGAGTTGGAACGCGGAATGAGCTCAAAATCAGAGGTAGAGAATCGCAGTGAATTTCGAGTAGAAAATGGCGTTCGTTTCTTACTAAATTAGAATTATGAGTAAGTGAAACTAACCTTTTGTAATTTGTTATTGGCTAGTATTAGTAATTCACATTTCCAACTAACAATATTTTATTATTTGGTAAGGAATTATTAATCAATAGATTTTCAATGCACTAAAACCATTGATTTCCAACCATGCGTGACTTGCTGTTATTTTGGATAGTTTTACCTTAGGAAATTTACCAAGAAATTAACTACGCCACACGTTGCTAAAAATAAGTGGCGAACTTGAATAAATTAAAGTTTTTTTTAGGGTGACTAGAATTAAAGATTAGAACTAAAGTCGTATTGCTCTAAAGTATGTATGTGTTCTTCTTAGCCAATCCAAAAACATTTGAGTGTCCTGAAACTTTTCCTTAAATCATTTAGGATCTGAATAAGCATAAAAAAGTGTAATGCGCATAGTGCTAGATATATTAGGTACTGCCATAACAGACTAGCTGTCTTTAAAATTAGTTAAATTATGGTAAAAACGTCCGATGATTATAATTACATTGACCGTTAGATACAAAGAACAGTTTTGACCGAACGACTCCAGAAAACGGGATTTATGATAGGCAAATAGATGACCTATGATGGCACTCCTCTCGCGGGCATTTCTAAAATCCAGGTCTAAAGCCACACTTATAAAGCCTAATTAGTTCGTTGACGGTGGGACTTAGTGCAGGTGGATCCATCTAGACCTCTTTTTATTTAACACAAGAAACACTTAAAACAGAACTGGATTTCGGAATATTTATTATTACCCGAAGGAAATATCTCTGACATTTTAAATAATTTGATTCAAGTGTCGGCCACAGACAGAACATAACCATCAATGGCGAGCGATACTGCATCATGATAAGGGACTTTATGTTGACTGAAATTGAAGGCAGTGATGTCGGCAACATTTGGTTTCAGCGAAGTATCGTGTGATTTCATATCTCTGGATTTTTTTTTGGAGTTATGTGAAGTAAAAAGTCTTCGTCTATGTGATTCAAACTCTGCGAATCAACCACTTACCGCGCAGTCGGCCAACATTTGAATGAAATTATTTTTAAAACGTAAATGACAGAGTTTATTCTTTCGGGTAATAATGCAGATTTCGACGTCCAGTTCTGTTTTGAGTGTTTTAATTTAAGTATTAAAAGTCTAGATGGATCACCCTATATTTCAGATAAGATCTAGTATGGTATACTAAGAAAGATTATCAAAAATTCGTCATCTTACTTGAATAGCTCAGTTAGCAAGCCGAAAGCTTCAGCTAACTTGTTGTTGCTAATGTTTCCAATAAAATTTTTGAATATTCTTTCTTTCGACCGTCTCGGACGGCTCGCGTTGCGTCCGATCGCAGCGTGGTCCTGTAGGTGACATATCTTTTCTCCGAAGCTTTTTGACACCCCTCGTCTTACCAGTTGTTCTTACGGGTTCGCTAAAATCCGACTAATTCTTCTGCTTAACGTTATGAGCGGGAAACGCGGTATTGTTGTAGAAAGCTCTCTAAGTTTGGGTTGCAGCTTTTCGTCGTTGAGCTTTCCTTGCATTGTTGGACTCACGTTTTTTGCTATACAGAGGCGAGGTGCTATTTTAACTGCGACTGGACAGTGGTCTGAGTTGATGTTTGGCTCTCGGAGCTATAGTAGACGTTGCGAGACCGAACGTGTTTTAGCCTTGGCCGGATATTGCATTTCTTGGATCGCGTCGAAATCAGTTTAGTCTTATCGAGGCTATGGACCAGCCAGGCATACGCACCTTCTTTATTAAGGTTCCGGAGGTCTAATGTACATACTCAAAAATCATAGTTGTTTGCCGTGGTCGATTTAAAAAAAGGAGCAGAAGGAATGAGTATGCAAGAGTCGGGATTGAGTAAAATCAAGCAGCTGGAACGGCATAACCTAAAGCTCTGCTATAGGTTATTGCACAATCGCTAGAGAAGTATATATACTAGGAATAGCCCATTTAGGCTAAAATAATCGTACTCAAGGGAACTCTTAAGCCTTTCTCCATAACAAAATAAAATTAACTGCAGATAAAATGAATATTATAGACAGTGGATGTGGAAAGGTCTACTGTGTATAAATTCTTTGATTATGAACGTTCTGCCTAAGTATTTTTATAATTCCATCTAAAATATGTATAAAATCAAAAACAAAAATTTTTTACGCTTCGATTTCACCGCCTATGTTACTCATGCGACCCGTTGCGCCGATTGCAAGCGCCAAAAACGAAATATCAGACAGTGGTTTTATCAACACACATACATACCTGTATACACACATTTTTATAAGTACACTTTTATTTCTATTTTTGTTTTTGAATTTATAAATCAATTTAGTGCTTATGCTTTCGTTAGTTCTTGCTCACTTATGCCCTCTGCAAAAATCGAATGAGCTCGAAAGCGCTGGCTGAATGATTGAATTTAAAATTGTACTGTACGTGGATGTATGTATAAAACACTATTGTGTGTACATATATAACCGCTTTGGAGAAATATATGCACATATGTGCACTAACAAGCATTCACACTATGCAGTTGTGCAATTTGTTTTATTTTTGTTCGTACAAGTGTGTGCGTTTTTTGGCGGCGTTACAGTTTGCTGCAACTATGGTTAGTTTTTAGCGAGTGAAGCTTTTTATTAAATGCACAAAGTGAATAGAAAATAAATAGTAAATATTAGCAGTAAAACGGCGTTAAGCGTACAATTTATAACAATGCAAATATTTGGTAAAAATAAAATATTTTCAAACAAATGAAGCGGTTAACTGGAAAGTGTTCGAGCGCTTCTTTTTATAAATATAATTGCATGAAGTGGTTTGATTTCTAAACATAATTGCATTATTTGTTATTGGCTTGAATTGGTTTTTAATATAACACAATTTTCGGAATATCCAAAATTTGTTTAAAACATTTTTATCACTATGTAGCCATTGTGAACATTTTGGTCATTAAAAAAATGCCAATATCAAATATTTTTGCACGCCTAAGGCAGTATCAATGAACAAATAGCTGCACTCAGTTAAGGATAAAATATTTGAAAGAGAAACCAACAACGCCATACAATTTTTTACGGTTAGCTGTGAGGTAAACAAATTTATTATATTGAAAGGAAATGGAAAAATGGAAATTTCAAATTGTATTTAATATCACAAAACTAATGTACCTGCGTTAATTGGCAAGAATGGAGCTAAAAGTGTACATTATGTGTTTGTAGTTGCTATATTAACTCTCAAAAAAGTGCATGTTTTTTCAGAGATAGAACAACTACTTGTATCTGTACAGCATTCTTATCGTCCTTATGCTCTAACAGAAATTAGTTGATGATTAATTATGAATTGATCGGCATCTCCTGAAGCAAATCAAGTATGGTCCACTCAGTTGCGTACGGAGTTCAAGTTTTTATGGATGAGCTTTTGCGTATGCAATTAAAATGTAAAAAATGATGTTAGTTACCCGGAGACGAGACTAAGAAAAGTAAAACCAATTCATAAGCAAAGTCTAATACTCGTGTTCTTGGTTTAGAATTAAAAAAAAAAATTGTGCAAGGTAGTGCAAGTTGCTTGATATCATTGTACATAAGAATTTAGCTCAAATTAAATTTAACCAAAATTTAAAACAAATTGTGAATAATATATTTCCATTGCTTGGTGCATATTATCGGATCATATTCATAAATATTCTTGAAAAAATACTCACTAGGCGGGCAATGGGGTATTATTACTTATTTTTAAGGCGCAAGCCTACATACCCTAGCATCAAATTAATTACATTTGAGACTATTCTAGGTGGGTAAGTACAAAAAAAAATTTTGGATTAGGGCACTTCTGCTCTCCTGTCCTCATATTTGGTTACGTCACTTAAATTAAGTGTAGACTAACTGAGCCCTAACATAGAAAATGTTACTCCTATATCATGTAAGAGTATAACCATGTAAGTACAAGGCGTATGACTAACATTCTTTCCTGCTGTTGTTTCACCCATAAAAATGCTGCCTTAAAACGGGTCGATTTTGGCGTTCAACCAAAGTGGAGCTTCACGGAGCCAGCTTGAAGAATTTTTGTTTGGGCATTCACAAATTTTTTATTTATTCATCGGTTTTCTTCATTAGAAGCTTGATTTTTGTTTGTCAAATAGCTTTAACGCTAATGAAAATAATTTACGAAAAATCTGTTAATTCTTTAATTTGTTTCCCTGCTAAAATGGCCTGATCTAAAAGAACAGATAATCTACAGCTCAGAGTAATGTTCACGTGTAAAAATATGAAAATTCTGAGATATTTTAGTATTGGGTTTTGTTAAGTAAAATGAGAAACTAAATGAAAATGAGAATACATATAAGAAGAATACAAGATTCATGATGAATGCAGCCATAATGAAAACTAATAAAAATGTTTCCCTTACAGTGAAATGCAAGGCGAAAACTTTGGGAGTAATTACAAGAACTTTTCAAACATAAGTACAGTGGATCAAATAAGCCTTCAGGGGTCGATATATATTTTTTTAAATATTCACAAGGTTTTTGAAATTACATAGTGTTTCAGCCCCATACATTTTTTTGGGGAAAATTGGAAGGCATAGTGCTTAAATTTTTCGTAGGGCACTGCCTTGCCCGCGGGCAAAGTTCTTTTAAGCTTTCTATACATTTTTTATAGTCGCATGCAGAGTAAAAGCTCTATATGCCCATCGCTGCTTTAAAGACATAAATCAAGAAAAAACGAAAACTAGGTGTGATTGGTTTATTTTAAAGCATACCTCCCGTACAAAACTAACCTCAAAATGCCTAAGAAATGCAGGAAATTTCGGCAATATACATATTTACAATAATAGAGTAAGTAAACATACAAAAAATTATCAAAATCTATTTAGTTTAACGCATACCTCCCATACAAATCTAAACTCAAAAAGCTTTAAAAAGCTATAAAAAGGTAAAGAAAAGTCCTCGCAATATACACTGTGCCTCACTGTGGTTTAAACTGTATAGCTTTAAAGGATAAAAAACAGACAATTTTGTTTTACTCTCGATGCAGCATGGCACGTTTTGGTAAAAGTTGGGAAAAAAATTTACTACGTCCAGTATAAATTTTGTCAGTAACACTTTCTGTAAGATTTGGATATTTATTTTTAAGGTTTTCGATACATTTATGCACTTCGCGTTGACTTACAATCGCAATTTCAGCTAACTCTGAATTAGGAATGTTGAAATTTGCCACAATTGCTAAATTCGGTATTCGGATATCAAAAGGAGAAGTAAGAAATAATGACTTGCTTAAAATTCAATTACTTAAGTTGTTTGTGATTTCTAATGCTTGCAATATTTTCGAAGAAAAATAGGTTTTGTTATTTTAATGAGCCCTTACAAGATCATTGTCCAGTATCCAGACATTTTTTGCTTTGCCCAGTCCAACGCATTTTGATATCAGCTTTTGTCCTTACGTGGGCATCAACCAGCCACGCAGAGGCACCTTCCTCAGTGAGGGTCTGGACACTCCAGGTGCATGTCCTCAAATCGTAGTCCTTTAAACGTTTGCCGTGGTCGTCATCAAAAGAAGGGGATCTCATCTGAATCATTGCTGTTTTTTTTATACGAAGGCGTATTTACGTGACGCGTACCCAGCCCAGTGCACATCCATTGCTGGGATGAGTAGTTTTCTAAAAGGATAAACGTCTTACAAAGAGAGCCGCTTGCACCAAGAGAGACGCCCGCTTGTAGCTGCACCTATTGGTGAGCAGACGCTAAGTCGGAGTGGTCTAACCGAAGATTCCTCTCTTTTGGCGAGATATAAGACTCCACTCGGATTGGCTACCGCATCTCGCACATGGGTTGCTCAGAGTCGGGATTGAGTATAATCGTGAAAGTGTAGCTGCATGCCCAGAACAACAACTATACCCTATAATATTTAATAAGTTAAATCGATTGTAGAAATATGGGTATAAACCAAAATATGGTTAAAAGGGATTTATTTCCAAATCACATGTAGGAAGGAGTCTTGCCAACAGTTTAAAAATTAAATGCAAACTGGAATTTAAGGGAATTAGGTAATTGAAATACATGTCAAAATATATGGGTGTAAGGCCAAAGAGTTTTAAGAATGATGTAGTTTGAAAATGTTTCGAAGAGGGTTGCTTTAAGATACTAGAAAGGTATGGAAATAATATCGTCTATCATAAGCATTGCAATATGTTTCTGATGCTAAGATATTTTTTTGCGTGAATTGCATCTGAAATTTGTACGGTGTATCGACGATGCGACGGGATGCTAGTTTGCTTTATAAAAAATGTTTTCCATGCTATAACCACAATCATATACATAAATAAAAATTTAAACCTTCATAAAAAATTAATAAAAAATTATAAAAATTTCAAACTTTTTACAAAATTTAAAAAAATTCGACAAATTATCATCAAAATTTCTAATTATTTAATCGTTAATTAAAAACAACAAAAAACAAGTAAGAAAGTCTAAGTTCGGGCGGAGCCGAACATTAAATACCCGGCGCAAGTATTAAATATATGTTTTTTCACCCTTCCGAAACCTTCCGCTAGATGGTAAGCCGAGGTGTATCAATTTTGAGTAAATTAGCGTCCTTCAATTTCGAAATATTGAAGTTTCAAGCATTTCTTAAATTTACCGTTATATGAGAATCGGCCGTTATTTTAGTCCGATTTCAATAATTTTCAACGTTTTGCTTACACGTGGCAAGTACAATAACCATACCGAGTTTGGTACAAATTGGTAGAACGGTTACCGATATACTTATATGTGATCATAAGTGGGCGGTGCCACGCCCATTTTCCAAAATTTTACCATAAACGTATTTCTTGGTAAAGAATTGTTGCAAGCATCAATTTTGAATAAATTAGCTTCAATATTTAATGATTTATCGAAGATTTTGTATTTCTCTAAATTACCGTTATATGGGATGTGGGCGTGGTTATTGTCCGATTTTTTAAATTTTCGGCCATTTAAGATACTGTACCAAGGCCAACAACTGTGCCAAGTTTGGAAGAAATTGGTGCAGCGGTTACCAAGATATACACATGTAACCATAAGTGGGCGTGGCTACGCCCATTTTCCAAAAATTTATAATATTCTTATTTTTCGTCTAAAAATTATTGTAAATATCAATTTTGAGTGAATTATCTTCAGTAGTTACTAAAATATCGCAGTTTTCGTATTTCTGGAAATTACCGTTATATGGGAAGTGGGCGTGGTTAAAGTCCGATTTCGCCCATTTTCAATACCAACCTACCTTGGATTAAGGGAAACCTACATACCAAATTTCGTTGAGATATCTCAATTTTTGCTCGAGTTATCGTGTACACGGACAGACGGACAGACGGACAGACGGACGGACAGACAGACATGGCTTAATCGATTTCTTTTTTCATCCTGATCATTTATGTATACATTTGTCTATATCTATCTCGATTCGTTTTGGCTGTTACAAACAACCGTTATGTGAACAAAATTAATATACCCTTGTGCACAAGTGCGCTGGGGTATAATTATATCGTTGAAAAATTGTCAATAACAATAACTCAAAGAAAAACCAACGTGCGTGTTCATGTTTGAGCCACTGTGTATGTACATGCAAAGAAAATATTTGCAATGGGTACTTTTATTTGCAAGAAAAGACTAAAAATGAGGAAATCAAATAAAATTAAATAAATTTGCCCTGCTTCCAACCAACAGAGCTGTTATGTTACAAATCTGTGTACATAGGAGCGACCGACAAAAACTAGCTGCCGTTGAAGGGGGTTAACCCAGCACTGATGGCATGCACAGACTCTTGCAAATGGTAAAAAAAAGAATATTTTTCCTTATCATCAGCATAGCCAGTTTATTTCATTGCTGCTCCACACCGAACGCCTACCTATGTACTTATACCGTTCTCGCTGGCCGTTCTCTACCGTCTGCATCTGGTTTTCCTTCCACCCACCCTTAGGGATATCTGGCCGCTTAACATAATATTTATTGAACCCCATTTTGTGGTGTAATAATATAGCAATTTGTTGCAAGCTGCTTCAGCTCCACAGAGCAATGTTGCAACATGATTGCACTAAAGGCAATCTCACCGCACAGTCGACTGCTCGGCAAAGGTTTCACAGTCGTTATAACTACGTACGACATAATTTTACTATTCATATATTTGCAAACATATGGTAGCTGCAGCAATAATCGGCATACTTGCTGGAAGGATGTTGCAAGCAAGCGTAATAAGTACAAGGGAAAATATTTAAAAATACTCTCATAAAAAAATCGGTACGGAGTGAAGTGCAATTCAAAAAATTGCTAAGAAATTGGAGAGAAAACCACAATTCAATTGCACATGCAAAGCGGAAGTGGAGCGTAAATTATGAATAGCTGCTAAAAACGAAAAAAGAGGAAATGTAGGGAAAGATTTTTATGCCGGTTCTACAGTTTAAATTACACCAAAACTGTTATGCGTTTTTTATGATTTGCTTGCAATTTAAGCGCAGTTCGAAAGTAGCTTTCGTTAAGAAATGGTAATATTTGTAAATTCCATAGCAATTTTTTCTCAAACAAAAAATCGCCAGAAACAGTAAATAAATATTGGTTTTAGATTTCGAAATCAAAACGACTAAAAAGTTATCGTCTCGCTTTTCTGAAGGTACCACTTGACTATAGTACATACATATACATTTTTGCATAATAACCGAATTATTCGATTTCTATTTTTAATTTTTTTTTTGAAAAATAATTTGACAAATTTTGACGAAGGCTTCAAACCTTTCATTATCATCAGACAAGTTTACTTTAACCGATTACTGCATTTGAAATTAGATATTTGGAAGCTACACAAAATTTCTAAATTCACTGCATACATAGAGGAGTTATATAAAAAAAATCATCTCAGAACTATCAGTGGTATAAAGAATTTAGTCGATCTTGCCACTTATCTCAGTAGACTTTGTTTGATCATTTAGAAAGTAGTTCACGAAATTTATCGGTTTTAGCCGTCCAAATGGAGGAGTTTTAGTGGCAAACTACACATCTGAACAATCAGTTGTATGGATGAAATAGGTCATATTGACCCGATTTTTGACATTTTAATCGTAACCTTTCTGTTGACAGGAAGTGAAAATAGAACGAAATTTCGTGTTCCTATTCCTAAATGGAATAAAAACGAAACGAAAAACCACTGATTTTTCCGCTTCCGGCCAATGATTAAAACATTATAAAAATACACCCTCTAGATTACGTACAAACAGACAAAATATACTAAATGGCGCTCGGACGGCCGCTGTGGTATAGTGGTTAGCAGTGCGCGCTACCACTCCGCAGGGCCTGGGTTCAAGCCCGGTTCAACCCAATACCAAAAAATAAAAAAACAAAAGGCTTTTCTAATATCCCCTCGGCAGGCAATGACAAACCTCCGAGTGTATTTCTGCCATGAATAACAGCTTCTCATAAAAATGCAATCGCCGTTCGGAGTCGGCGTAAAACTGAAGTTCCCTCCGCTTTGTGTGACAACATCAAGGCGCACGCCACAAATCGGAGGAGAAGCTCGGCGAAACACCAACACATAATTATACTATTATACCAAATAGAAATCACATAAAAAAATATACTATTTAGTGGAAAATATGCATGCAGTCGTTACAAATCAGTAGGTTACTCATACGCTCCGGCAAACTTCTGTGAGCTGTACCCAGTATATTAAATTGATTATATGGGGAATGTTTGTCACGACCAAGCTCAAAAAATACTGAATCGATTTTAATAATTTGTTTCTGGAATAGAATTTGGTGGTGTATTCATATTCTAAACTCTTGGAAGATGACCACTCTTTTTTCGGGGTAAAATTAAAAAAGACAAATATGTGCACTATTTGGTCGCCTAACAAAACACATAGCGGCGTGGAAATTCTGAAAATAACTGCCGATTAAACACGAGCTCACAAACACAAACAAAATGTTCGTAAGGAGCGACATACCTGCTCTGTACATAAATTAAATATATTTGAGCTAAACGACTATCCCGCATTTAACAGAAGTTGGAGTAGAGTGGGCAGGTAACTAAAGGGACTAAAATTGCTTTTAGGCATTTATTGCGGGACATCTCGCCATTGGAATTGCAATTTTGGTGCCTGATCGATAAATATCTACACCCACTTTGTCTTCTGCCCTTGAACCGTATTCGTAATAATATTCATATCTGGTATCATTAGCAAGGAACACGTTTGTCAAGTCTTCGCTATCTGGGAACTTCCTGAATTCGAGCCCCTCATGACTCCTGTTTATGATGAGAAAGTTTTTTGTAATGTTCTGTCCCACCATATGACACAATCGGACGAACAATCCTATGGTATAGCTACTTGACTAACAAAAAGTTTGCTTAAGATACAAATGTCAAGTTGGGAGCTCCAATCAAGTACTTTATTTATTATTACTTTGAGGTTTGTTACATGCTTATCATGCCTCAAAAAGAGACTTCCATATTTTTTTTAACAATAAGGTTTTTAAGCTGCCTTTCTAGAAATATGCAGGTTTCTAAAACTTGAATAAGGCCAGAACTGAAAATAGCTTTTGTGAATTATTGAATTTTGTGATTTTTTTTTGTATTAAAACCGCATTTTGTAAATATGTGCAAATGTTTTCCTAATATATTTTTAATCAAAAATTCCGATTTTTCAATTCCAATTTTTTTCTGCTTATTGTTGCGGTTGTATACCGACAACTGCAGGAATAAATGAAAGCTGCTCAAGTATAAATAAACGTTTGTCCGTCTTTAATAGTTAAAAATAAGGTTGTAAACATAATTGATTAAATGAAAATCAGCTTAAACTTTCAAAATATTTTACTTATGTAACCTAACTTTTTAAGTCACTCGTTTATTCGAGTCCAAATCTACTCATATTAGTGTTTTTATTTGTATTCAAATTCCCCTCGTACTCGCATTTATGTTCGTATTTGCTTCGACTTTCACTTTCGTATTCATACTCATATATATTTACATTTGTATTCATATTCATATTTTTATTCATATTCACATTCGTATTCATGTTCATACTCATTTGCATATTAATATTCATATTCATATTCATATCCTTATTCTTATTCATATTCACATTTATATTCATATTTATGTTAATGTTAATGTTGATATTAATATTAATATTAATATTCATATTCATATTGATATTCGTATTCATATTCATATTCATATTCATATTCTTATTAATATTCGTATTCATATTCATATTCATATTCATATTCATATTCATATTCATATTGATATTGATATTCATATTCATATTCATATTCATATTCATATTCATATTGATGTTGATATTCATATTAATATTAATACGCATAATCATATTCATATTCATAATTATATTCATATTCATATTAATATTCATATTCAAACCCATATTCATATTCATATTCACAATCATAATCATATTTATATTCCTATGCATATTCATATTCATGTTCATATTCTCATTGTTATTGTATTCCTATTACTTATTTAGGTAGACACATTCTTATACTTCTACACGCTTTTATAAAAATTTTTCGAATGATAATTGTTTTTAATTTCGATGCGGTCCGTCTAACTGCAATTGCAAAAGCAAAACCAAATAAACCACTAGCTAGCGCAACCACTAAAAAAAACTGTAGCAATACAACAGCCAGAGAATTGTGCAAATTTTCGAAGGCTAAGCAATTGCAATTGGGAAATATTTACCCAGAAAATTTCTTACAAAACGCTCAACTGCAAACCGCTCAAATTTCGAAGCAATAACAATGTAAAAGTGTTAAGGAACACAAAAAAGGAAAATTGCGATTTTTCGCACTGTTTGCGCAATCAACTCAGCAGTGCCATAACAAATCACTGCACCATCGAATTTTCCCCTACAGTTGAAGCGATGTTCGAATTTAATTTCCTTTTGCTTTTTCTTGTATCGCAATATACTGAAAGTTTTGTAGCGACGAAAAATATGCAGCAGCAGAAAACCACTGCTGAATACGAATTCAAAGGTGACGATACTTTTTTGCTTGCCAGGATATGTCGCATGTCAATTGAAATTTCCGCGTCTGGCATTTTTAAGGGGAAAGCGTGGTTTTGATTTTGAATTTCTGGAGAAAATCTCCCAAGTATTTAAATTTTCGCGAAATGCTTTCGCTTAGATAGTCACAGCTATTTTTACCTTTAATTCCATACGGGTTTTAACATATAAGTAGACCAAATGATTTTTAAACTTATGATTCGGCTGAGGAGATTGCTTTGACTGATGGAGAGAAATCGTAAGATCCGTTTTGTGTATCCGTTCCAGTTTTATGACTTACGTAGTCTTCTTTTGTCTAATAAAGAAGACCAGGATATGGATTTCATTATGGTTTAATGGAAACAGGAAATTACCCCTGGCATTTCCAATTGACGTCGTGAGTTAGCACAGAAGAGAGAAGACTGGCGTGCTTCAAGAAGAAGAACAACAGTCCCACCGCTTCCGAAGAACATATCCACTGTTGCCTTCTTTACTCGTTTCTCAATGTTGAGCCTCCATGGCAGATTATTATCTGGAATTAAGCCGACGTAATTGTCTCTACCAAAAAGTTGCACAAAGTAACGTGCACTCAAGGCGGTCACCCTGTATCAGATCATAAAGCGTATTCAGAAATTTGCCCCTCCCTTAAAGTGCTGTATCATTATAATTGTCATGTTTTCGATAGTAAGTTGATTGACACGGGTTTTTCACGCCGGTTTCCAAAAGCTTTTTTTTATATCATTAGGCGGTTGTTTGAAATTTTTACTTTTCGAATTTCGAATAAGCAGGATATATCGAGCCCTAACCGCCAAAATAACGTAAGCGACATATTTTTAAAAATTTTGTTTTTGATGCAGAAATATTATTCGAGCATCGAGATACATTTCTGCATCAAAAAGAAAATTTTGAAAATAATGTCGCTTACGTTATTTTGGCGGTTAGGGATCGATATGTAAATAAAACCGATTTGTCCAGTTTTTTCTTACTTCGCCAGCTTCACTAGAAGATCACGATCGTAAAAAGGTTTACCCATTTTTACCCTACGCTGGATGATTCCACCGCCCAAGGTCAACTAAGAGTCTGACTATATCTTAGGGACATAGCTAAAAGCGTATTTGATGCTGATGGGAAGGCTTCAATCGAACTGGAGTCTTCAGTAAAGAACTACTTTTGGGCGAGTTCTATAGACTATCAGACTACTGCATCATATACTTGGCTGAGATATATGCAATAGACATGGCGACAAAAGTGGTAAGCATTATCGACCTAGATCTACTTAACTTGCGAAATGCTCTGTATAGCGCTCACTCTAACCGCTGCTTGATGAACGAATAGTTCAGAGTTTGATAAAGCTCTAAAAACTTCAATAAGAAATACCATCGGGACACTAGCCAAATCATAGCCATCGTGCACCCACGTCTTCGAGAACTTAAATAGTTTATAGAAAACTTCATTAGACGGCCTTTTAGAATTCGCAATAGGTTATGTTAGGTTAGGTTAGAGTGGCCACCCCCGCGCAGAGCACGGAACACTCGTAGGCTTGAAAGGCCCGTTGTGATACCGCTAGCCTAAGCCATTTGTGTCTTTCCCAGTCTTAGTAATTCAATCACCGAGTGAATTTTATATAGCACAAAAAGCCGAGGACGTTTGCCGAGTTCAAGTAAGGGAAGCAATCTAGAAAGCACTTGGCGAAGAATTGGTTTCGCGTGTTGGCCAGGGCGGGACAATGATAGAGATAATGTTCGATGCTTTCCACCTCTTCCTCGTTTCTGCAACTACGATAAAAATACTTTTTCCGTGTTTGCCTTTAAGGAAGTCTCTGGTGATACAACAGTCAAGGAGCATTTTGATGCCAGCAGGTTGAGAGCTTTCCTGCATTCTTTGGCTACTTTGGACGTTGTTTCGTTAAATTTTACAGATTTTATAGCAGTCTGGCTATCAGAATATATAACGATAGCGCGTCTTGGAGGGGCGGAGGTTATGAACCACCAAGATACCTCCTTTATGGCGTTCAACTTTGCCGTAGAAAAACGCTACAATAGTCCGGTAAGTGAAAACTGAGGTTTAGCGCGAGTTCACCAGAATAAGTTCCAGTACCCAATACTTTGTTAAGCTTGGAACCATCTGTATACATATGTATGTAGCCGTAGACCCTGGGTATAAGTTCGTGGCCCCTTCCCATTCGTTCCTCTCTGGGGTTCCTATGGAGAATTAGTTTTTTAAACAGAGTGGAGGAGTGGTATAATCTAGCTGTCGTAGATTACCCGGTAGAGTTTCAAGCACTTTTGCGTGCCCGAATCCGAGATCTCTCCACGGCTGGATCGTATTAAACTTGTCCGCACTGCAGCCGGCCCGAAATTTGCAGGAGACATTCACAGGTGGAAGATTTAACATTAATTCCAGTGCTCCCGTAACGAGCATGGAAGCCGTCCTCTGCCCTCGTTCCTCCTTGGCTCTGGACAAATTGTGGTTTAGCGCAGGCCACCATACGGTGACCCCATATTACAGGTGGGGTCTTATCACAGCTATGTACATTCAGTGTACTATATGTGGTTTAATAACCCATTTTTTGTCTAAGTATAACTGTCTTACAGGCATACAGGGTGGTATTGTCCTTCCTGGAGCGGTCTTAAATGTTTCGCTTCCAATCGAGTTTATTGTCTGGAATGACCCCAAAGTATTTAACCTCTGTTGGGAGAGTAAATTCCACCCCGTTGAGGGTGAAAGGTACCATTTCGGTCTTGGTGAGTCTGACACCTGAGACTGACTGAGAACCTGAAAATGTTTGCCCGTTGCTCCGATTTCTATGCCATCAGCGTACGCTATGACTTGACAACCGGTTCCCTTTAGATTTAGAAGTAGGGTGTTAACGGTTAGATTCCAGACAAACAGTTCAAAGAAATCCGCATGCTGGAAGGAAATTATAGTCCATTCCACACTCTCTAAGCTTACGACATCGCTTATGGCATCGCCTAGGCACGAGTGGGTCGTAAGACCAGGCGAAGTGCTGGTGGTGCCATCAGAGCAGCCTGAAATAAAAACAGAATGGTTTTGAGACCCTTTGCAAAGGATCTGTATAGCCTCCGAGTGAACACTTTCTAGAGCTTTGCTTCTAATCTAATATGACCCACAGCGAACTTTTTTTTTGTGAATGCTCAATTCATTAAATGCCTATTTATTTACCTTTAATACCTCTTTTTATTGCATTAATTTCTTATAAAATAAAATTTAAAAAATTGTATCGAAGCGCCTAATGACAATCGTTTCTAATACTCCTCGCTAAAATATCTGCTGCTCTTATTTTAAAATTCCAGCAGCGCTACAATTGTTCCCCTTCTAATTTAATTTATACCGGTAGTTACAAACTTTAACCCGCCATCCTTTTGATATGGCAAATTTATAACAAAAGCATCACAATTTTTCGCACTTCACCGCAAAAAAGGCAAACACAAAAGATGTAACTAAAAATTAAACAAACCACGAAAATTTGTATTTCCATTGTAGATGTTATTTACACCGAGTTCGTGGTAACACAGCAATACGTTTGATTTGGTGACTCACCGACTGACTGACTGACTGCCTGGTTGACTGGCGCCTGCTTCGCTCCACCTACGACCGAAAAATTCATGGTATGTCCCCTTGCTGATAGTAGGGTTGTGTTAACGCCTGTTGCATTGTTGCCTTGTATCTCTGCGTCATTTAATTTGCTATTCGTCCCACAAGCTTTTGTAAGTTCATTATCCCTTTGCTGGTTTTTGCGGTTTGCTATGGTTTGCATTGATTATGTTTCCTTAGATGTAATATGAATCATTGTTTTTAACTATATTTATATGTATATATATGTAAATACGTACGACCCGAAAATCCAATTTATGTACATAACTAGCCATTTATATATACAAACGTATACGTTTGCCTTCCAATTTGTTGCCATTCTCTCCGCCTTTAGTTGCTTTTGTTGATTTAAATCCTATTACTTTCATCCTAACGCATGCCCCCACTCAACAACCCACTCATTGCCTGCTTTTCACTACAAGCTTGCTTTAACCAGTTTATGTAGTGTTATGCTGCTTGGCCTTCCGGCTTTCAAATTCGTGACGAAAATTCTGCTTGGCTTTCATCTAGTCCTTTTCATGTTTCTTGCGCTCTAGATGCCTTTTTCTTCAAAATTTAGTTGGTTTTTCGCATCCGATTTTGTTGCCGTTTCTTTATAGCCAATGCGTTGTTGTCGTTCAATTTGTCCATCATTTGTTTCCTACCTTCTGGTGTAGCTGATACTACTCCAATGCCTCCAGCTAAATTCCTTTGCGCTTCATTTTGCCACGCTCCACTTCTTCTCTTTTCGGAATTTTCTTTCCCAACTGGCTTGTTAAGAAATTTTTGTTTCACTGGCTTTTGTTCATCGAATTTCTCCCACTCATTCAGCAGCGGTTGCTGTGAAATTCTGCAGTCCTTGCCTTCAGTCTAAAATATTGCCTCCGTTCGCCTCTTTTTTGCTTTGCCTCTGCCACCTGTCCCCTTCGCACATTTCCATGGCACAGTTTGACATCTGCGCCACTGAGATTTAGCACCATTTACCATAGTTTATTCAAGCATTTGTCCTCTTCAAATTGTGCAAATGCAAGCTACCATCATTTTCTTTATCCCTCCCCCCGCCCTCTTCCAAGTCCTTTTCTTTTACGTCACGACATTTTCCCCCGCTCTCGTTGCCAAACAATTTTCATCGGCATTATTCTAATGAAATCAAATAAATGCGGTTGAGCTGAATTACAAAATCCCTATCAGTTGCTACCAAATCTTGGCCATCAGTTTCAACTCTAATCCACCTGCGCTTCATTGCTTGCGAAATTTGGTAGGTACTTGTATAATTTTGCCTTATAGAAAACTAAATATTTTGCTTGAGGGATAACCTGCACAGAATTCGTTTCAATTGCCGCAAAGATATTCTGTTCTTAAGATTTCTTATTTCTCCTTCTTTCTTTTCTTTCATTGCAGGTGAGTACAGCATTAATTCGGAAATATTTCGCTGGCAGCCGCTGCTTCTTGACTGCTAAAATTTTGAAATGAAACAATGTCTTGTGGAAAATTTTTATGTAAATAGAAATTGCTGCAGTAAGTATATTTTGCTATTTTCGAAATTCTTAACTATGCAGATTTCAAATCAAAAGCAATTGTTGGCAGCCACTGCATTCAATTGTGATTGTGATTACACCGCAGCCGAAATGCATAGCAGTTGCATAGCATTGAGGTGTGATATCTATTTAATTATGTTAATTTCTATGCAAACGAAAATCTTCAAATATGGTATTCTAAAAGAAAAATTTATATTTATTTAAAAACTTTCTTCAACAAATTTAAGCAAAAAATTTACAAAAAAATTTTGTAGCTTATGTATGGGCTTATTGATTTATAATCGTTGCATATGTTCATCGAAAGTCGCCAATACCAACCTACCTTGGATTAAGGGAAATCTACATACCAAATTTCGTTGAGATATCTCAATTTTTGCTCGAGTTATCGTGTACACGGACGGGCGGACAGACGGACGGACCGACAGACATGGCTTAATCGATTTCTCTTTTCATCCTGATCATTTATGTATACATTTGTCTATATCTATCTCGATTCGTTTTGGCTGTTACAAACAATCGTTTTGCGAACAAAATTAATATACCCTTGTGCACAAGTGCACTCGGGTATAAAAATGATATATTATTTATCGATGAATGTGTTTACCGCTTATCGATCTACCGATTTCAGAAGATTGATGAATATAGGTATCAGTACATAAGTTTGTCGATTTTTAATAAAAAAATAATCGCAATTTTTAATTGATAAACTCATTGGCTTTGATTGTCTATATAATATAATGACAAAATTTTCGTACCTGAACTCGACAAATTCAGAATATTCATCAAAATACATAAGTGGTTATCGATTTTTAATATGTTTATAAATTTATTTAAAAGGTTCTATATATTTATTAAAAATAATCGATATTCACCAATTTTTTTATTTTTTCTATCACACCTCGAACGCTATTTTCTGATTTCTTTTTCACTCATGATGCCATAATGAAGCGCTCATAGCAATGGAAGTCTAAAACAAAAATCAATTCCAACCATTACAAATGATCGAAAAAAATAAGATCCGCGCATATACATTTTTTAATCCAGAAAAGTTTAATTTTGGATAACAAGTAAAAACAATCGAAGAAGTATTATTCAAATTACATACCTTTCATAGAGAAATAAAAATCACAAAATATCGAGTATGGAATTATTCTAATTAGAATAAAATTTTCCAAATAAGGATGTTAATACGCTGTAAATTAAATTGCCGATTCTTTCAGTTATATATAGCTATGTATATCGATGTACCAATTGCCTTTATTTACTGATGTGAATTTCGATGTATTTAGAAATACTTATGCATGTGTGGGTATAAATAACGACGCCTAAACGCAAAAAATATGTATGCAACATATTTTTTAAAATATTTTCTTTGATGCAGAAATTCATCGAGATGCAGGATCCAGGAGAATTTCTGCACTAAAAAGACACTTTTGAAAAATATTTCGCTTAATTTATTTTCGCAGTTAGTGCTCAATATTTACAGATCGACCTATCTCAGCAGCCGGTTCGAAAATGCTCTATCTCAGAAAACTTTTCAAGAACGCCCTATTTCAAAATTTCTTTGAAGTACGCCCTATCTCAGATTCCGATTTAAAAGTACATTTTCAATAAATTTTCAGTTGAAATGGGGCGTTTTTGAATCATATTCTGAAATAGGACATTCTTCAAAAAAAATTTGAAATAGGGCGTTCTTGAAAAGTTTTCCGAGATACGTCGTTTTCGAACTGGATGCCGAGATATATAAGGACAAAGATGAAGGGGAATATGTAGATGAAGAAAATGAAAAACATAAAGGTAAAAACAAAGATAAATAAAAAGATGAGGAACAACATTAAAATAAAGGTTATTATAGGGTAAAAACAGGCTCAATCTGGGAACTATTTCGAGATTTTAGAGATTTTCCGGACTCTCGGATATAATAATCGATATATTTATCGATATAATTATCGATATTTTTTATCAATATTTTTATAGAGTTCCTAACGACATTTTTATCGATTTTGCTATCGATATTTTCGGAACCTTGCAGTATAATATACGATATTTTTTATAGATTTTCTTATCGATATTTTTTTTGTCGATTTGGTTATCGAATTTTTTATCGATTTTGTTATCGACATTTTTATAGATATTGTTGTCGATTTTGCTATCGATATTTTCGGAACTTATCGATAGAATAATCGATATTTTCATCGATTTTGCTATCGATTTTGTTATCGAGTTTTCTATAGATATTTTTTTATAGAATTTCTTATCGATAATTTTATCGGTTTTGTTATCGGTATTCTATCGATTTTGCTATCGCTACACATGATGTGCCATCATATGACAGAATATCACATGATCCTATCACATCACTTCACATTTCATCACATGAGATCACATCACACGTGTATGTAGCATCTTATCACGCCATCGTACCTCACAAAATCTACGTGAATATGTAGATATGGAGATAAAAGCAAAGATGAAGACTACGATGAAGTAGAGATACGGATCTAGATAGAAAATAAAAAATATATAACCTTAAGCAAATGTATAGTAGTAGGTACATACATATAAATATTGGTTATGAGACAAACTAGAGAGGTAACGTAAGTTTCACTTCTCCAGTGTGGCCCAGGCGCACCTATTATTATTATTTTTTTGATTGAAGGCCTACGCACTGCGGTTTCGCTGGCGCACCCAAAGTCATGCTACACGCAGTGCGCTTTTGCCAAGGTTGTATGCAGCTGTAGCCACCGCTGACACTGCTGACCGGTTCGAATTGCAAGTGTTGTGGCAACCATGTGGCAAAGGGCGTCAGCTTAAATAAACAATGTGTGGCACAAGCAGAAACATTTCTACAGGTATTTTGCCCCACAAAGAACAAACAAATCTCTCTGTTACACTTTTGCTGCAGCTGTTATTTATTTAACGGCAATTTAACGAGTTGTTTTGAAAGATGCGCCACAGTCAACTACAGAAGGAAGAGTATCTAGCAGATAGCAGTTAGTTGCTTGCACGAGCCACGCCCGCAGACACAAAGCTTGCAAATACCCCACACAGCAACAAGAGTTTAGTTTGCAATAGAGACAACAACAAAAACAAACGCCAGCTGGTACGAAAACAAAATTCAGCTACGCACGAGTAATATGCTGGCGGCCATTTACCGGTTGATGCTGCACTGCTGGTGCAGCCGTTGTTGTTGCTGCTGCTGCAGTGCCTACGTCCACGCAACCACCGGCATACATTAGCATGGAAAATATTTTGCTTGTATAATTTTCCGTTTACTTGCTGCTATTTGTGGTAATTTCAGTTTCCGCTTGCAGCAGCAACGTGACTTTGGCAGCAGCAACATAGATAGATAGCAGAAAAACAAATAGTGCCAGCATTCACAGCACCTGCAGCATTTGACTCGTGCTGGCCGTACGCTCAGTTGCTGTGGTGGTTTTTATTCCACTCCTCTTTCACCTTTACTCCATGGCAGCGCACTGCTGTCAACCGCAAGAAAGAATGCCCTGCGGTATTGTTGCGTTTACCGTTATTACTGTTTACTTGTTTCACCAGCCATTGCCGCTTTCGTCGCCTCTGCATCTTCTCGCCCTGATTTGGTATTTATTTTCGGTTTTGTTTTTATTGGCACTAGCTGGTTGAGTTGTTTCCAGTGGATGTGTGTGTGTGTGTGTCTGTGCCTGAAATGGCAATCACTGTACCCGTGCAATATTAACAAAATCATAAACAGCATCATCACAACAACAACGCGCTACACATAGCCTTTCTCCCTGTTTCTTTTTTTCGCTTAGATAAAAAGTATATTTTTAGATTTAAACATGTACTTATGTGCTTGTTACTTATTTATTTTTTTTCTGTTCAGTCTTTGCCGCTGGGCCATTTCTTTGGACGCTGTATGTCCTTTGATATTTCGTATTTTGATGGTCAAGGTGTTCATAGCCAAGGCTTTGATGAATTTTGATGAGGCCGTTTTAATTAAGATTTGTTGCACGAGGCAAGTAAACATGTTTATGGTATCCTTCGGAGTATAATGAATATTTTAAAGAATTATTATTGTACCTAAGAAGGTCTTTTACGGCGCTAGAGATGCTTGTTTAGCTTCGAAATAAAACAAAATCTATACTAATAAGTTCTAAATAAATTAAAATTTTCACGGAGTAGTTGATGTTAACTTTTGCCAGAAACATGTATGTGTAAAAATGAAAATGTTGGGAAATCAAGTTTGAAAGTTTATTTTTTTCGATTATTGCCATTTCTACAGTGGCGGTTAACTCAAATTCGGCAGTTAACTTTAAATTTTTGTACTGAAAACCTGTGTTAGAGTTAACTCGTCACTGTATAATGGCCCTTAATTCTACACTCATGCAATTGTCTTTTTAAAATATGTAGTTTCCTTGTACGCATCGTTTTCTAGGTGTTAGTATAACAAAGAACATCCAAAGGTTAATCAGTTCAAGCCATTAACCAAAAAATGGAAAATTTGCACATTCATGCATCTGGCATGACGGGGGCCACATATTTTTGTTTTATGTTTTTAATTTTTTTAGCTATAAAATTATGCCTTTTTTGTTTTTTATATTCATTTTTTTTTATTTTTATAAAGAATATCAAAAATAAAAAATAACAAAAACTTCGAAGTTCGAAGTCGAATCAAGTTCAATAGAATATCTGTCAAAAAAGCTACAACTAGCCTTAAGGCGCTGGCCCAATGCAGGCTTGCTTTGCACGCCTTACTTTACTTTAATTTGCTTTGATTTACTTCAAAAACTCGTTTGGCCAAATGGCGGCTTGGAACGCTGTCAAAGCTACCAGCTATGTAGTTAAAAAATTAAGGTCTGTTCCCTTACACTAAGAATAATTTTCCCTCAAAACTCCAGAAAACTAAAAAAAAAATACAAGCAATCTTTTCAGATTTATTTTTAAATTGTTGCGAATTAATTTTTGCATTTCAAAGGAATGATAATAATTATACATATAAGCTATAGGTACATTTATTAAAAACAAAAAAATCTAATTTTTCAAGAGACGACTGACCAGTAGTTTGACATCATAAATATCACTAACTTTGTGTGAAAAGTTGCTAAGTCCACTATTTGTGAAACCTCATGATATAGGAACCAAGAGAAATTAAGGATTAAGGTACTTGTTTTATTTTTTCTCATTTATATTCAATATTTCTAAGTCCAGAAGAGGCCCCGACAATCCCATAAGGCCAAAATAATACGAACTCTTTTAATAAAGATCGAATCCTTATGATTCGTATGGAGTTTTGCTTTGCTTTAAACACGCAAAATGTTGTATTCAAAGTTCCTGAAAATTTGTAAAAAAGGACTTAGCTACTTTTCAGTCAGCGATATGTTAAATGTAAATATGAAAACATAATCACTTTTATTAAACTTTGAATAGCTTATACTATATATATTTTTTTGAATTACGCAAGCTAATTTTTGTTTATAAAAGGGCACAGCAGGTTGAATTCATTTAGAACGGGAACATACCTTTTTGTCAAAAGCCTACAAAGCGTTTTCAAATAAAACATTTGCCTATTTGAAACTTTGAGGCGCTTAACGCAAGTGAAGCAAAGCTGCCCTTTGGCCAGCCTTCATACGTTTTAGGATATTCCAAATAACTTTTGACAGTTCTCAAAGCGAGGCAAGCAAAGCAAGCCTGCATTGGGCCAATACCTTTAGAGTCGACTTTATTTCGACTATAAATATGCCCCAGTATTTCCAACTAAAATATTTTTTTGGATTTTTATACTTCTTTTATCAAGAAAATCCTTGAACAAAAAATTAAATTTATAAGTTGTTTCTGAAGCATAATGACAAACCAAGCTATAAATATTTAGGTTGCGCGTGAATATATGAAAACAATTTTTATTTTTCGCAACACATAATCGAAGCTTTTAGTGTACAGCGCAGCCTTACAAAGTCATTTCATCTCATGTATCTACATTTCGTTACCTTAATATATATCGAAAGGCCCTAACTCACATTTTTGTTCCCTCAAACATTGTTTCAAAATTTGGCGTAAAAAAAAATGATTAAATTTAATATTTTATCTAACGCTATAAATACTTCTTCCTCTTTCCATCAAAATCAACTTTAACTCCCATTAGCTTTTAGTCAGACGGTCATATTGCGCGCAAGTGTTTATCGCAGCAAAAGGTAGTTGTTGCATTTTAGCTGATCATCTTGATCGACAAATCTGCGGACTTTGCTTTGCTGGATCTCTGCAATTTCAAAAAAAAAAGTTAGTGCGCCTGGGCCACACTAGAGAAGTGAAACTTACGTTACATATCGAGTTTGTCTCATAACCAATATACATATGTACAATGTACATACATACATACATCTGCTTTTGCTTAATGTTATAATTTTTGATCTAGATCCCTACCTCTACCCCTGTTATAATTATATTTATGTTATTCCGTTTTCCTTTACCTTCATTTCGATAACAATAAAAAAATCTATGGCAAATTCGACAAAAATTTCGATAGCTAAATCGATAATAAAATTGGTGGCAAAATCGATAATAAAATTAGCAGAAAAATCGATTGGAAAATCGATAAAAATATCGATAACAAAATGGATAAAAATATAGATAAAAATTCGATAAAAATATCAATAACAAAATCGGCAAAAATACTGATAACAAAATCGATATATAATCGATAATAAAGTCGATAACAAGATCGATAAATAATCGATAACATATCGAAAACAAAATCGATAACTATTGATAACAAAATCGATAACAAATTCGATAAAAACATCGATAACAAAATCGATAATCAAACCAATAACAATATCCATAGAAAATATTGATAATAAAATCGTTAAAAAGATCGATTACAAAATCGATGAAAATATCGATTATTCTATCGATAAGTACCGAAAATATCAGTAGAAAAATCGATAAAAATAGCGATAAAAAAATCGATAAAATATCGATTATTATATCGCTAAGTCCAGAGAATCCCGAAAATCTCTAAAATCTCAAAATAGTTCCCAGATTGAGTCTACATCCTTTTCTCTATAATTACCTTCATTATAATCTTTCCTCCTCTATCTTCATCTTTACTTTTATCGGTGTCATCTTCATCTTTTTCTTTATATTTATCTTTGTTTTTACTTTTTTGTCTATCTGAATCTTCATGTACATATTCCCCTTCACCTTTGCATTTATATAAGTAAAATGTTTAAATTTACCTTGGTCTTCATTTTTGCTTTTATCTTTACCTAATTTAGCTTTTGTTTTTATTTTTACCTTTTCCTTTATCCTATGTACGTACTCACCTTTACTTACATTCTTGTATTGGTCTTTTTCTAAGTGTTATTCTTAACCTTTTATTAGCAAGTTTTTGTTAAATTAATACCATATGCATACACTCTAGAAGCACTTGTTTCCGCCCAACCATTTCCGTTGCACCATTTCCATTGCAACATTTCCGTCGCAGCATTTACGTGTGCAATTTCCGTTGAATTTGCCAATTTACTCCCAACCAACCAACCGCCGCTAAGGAAGTTTCACTTCAAAAAGCTGACTGGCACGGCTTCGGGATACAATCGCAGCTCGCTTTATAACGGGTGATTTTTTTGAGGTTAGGATTTTCATGCATTAGTATTTGACAGATCACGTGGGATTTCAGACATGGTGTCAAAGAGAAAGATGCTCAGTATGCTTTGACATTTCATCATGAATAGACTTACTAACGAGCAACGCTTGCAAATCATTGAATTTTATTACCAAAATCAGTGTTCGGTTCGCTTTACGTCCGATTTATGGTCTACATAATCGACCAAGTGAGCAAACAATTAATGCGATTGTGACCAAGTTTCGCACTCAGTTTACTTTATTGGACATTAAACCAACCACACGAATGCGTACAGTGCGTACAGAAGAGAATATTGCGTCTGTTTCTGAGAGTGTTGCTGAAGACCGTGAAATGTCGATTCGTCGCCGTTCGCAGCAATTGGGTTTGCGAAACACATTTCGAACCGAACACTGATTTTGGTAATAAAATTCAATGATTTGCAAGCGTTGCTCGTTAGTAAGTCTATTCATGATGAAATGTCAAAGCATACTGAGCATCTTTCTCTTTGACACCATGTCTGAAATCCCACGTGATCTGTCAAATACTAATGCATGAAAATCCTAACCTCAAAAAAATCACCCGTTATCTTGCATTCAGCAGTTCTAACTGAGAACTGTATGAAAATAATTTTTGGTAATCTTCTGCATCGATGAAAACTCTACCAAGAAAATGCTTGTAACAACTAGCCGTTTCGTCGAAATAATTATTGCAGTAGCCATGACCACAGTTGGGTTCACGCATTTAACTATCGCAAAAATCTATTGTTGCTTGTTTGAATATACTACATATTATGTGCACATAATACTTGCATTGTTATTACTTTTTAGTTTTTGTTGTTTTGTTGCCTTTCTATTGTCGTTGTTGGCTACACTCGACACTGGTTGTTATCGTTATTAAAATTTTAGTTGGTGTAACATTTCCATTTGGTTGCTGCTGACTTTCTGTTTGCCGCTTGTCACTGGATGCCATTTCAAACTCACTTCCGGCAGTTGCTTAATGTGCAACAGCAGAAGTAACAACAATAAAAAAGCAACACCAAATATGGATATAGTTTTCGCATGCGATTCTCCTTTCTCGCCTGCGGGCTTTGCTCCTACCATACAGCTGCCGCCGTTTCCTCGTGCCTCGTTTCCGAAAGTGCTTTGGTGAAATTTGCACAATAAGAAAAAAAAAAACAGTTATAAACGAAATGCATTAAAAAGTATCTATGTATGTATTAAATGTACAACCAAAAGTGGTGAAGTAGCACGAAAATGTAAAAGTCCAAAAGTGCAGAAGTTTGGCGTGCTGAGTGTGAAGGTCAGTGCGCTACAGCAGCAGACGAAGTGCCACGACATTCACATTTTCATACAGCATTCCTGCAGGGTCAACGCATAAACTAGCAAAAGCGAAGTTGACATCTTGACACTGTTTAGCTATGTGTATTTTTTCCGACGCTTCCTTTTACGACAAGCACACGAACAGGGGCAGCAATAAAATCAAAATAAATGCAACTGAAACCATAACAATAATAAAAAGATAATAGAAAATTCAAAATGAAAGTTCAGCAGTTGAAAAATACTAGTAGTGTATGCACAAAAAAAAAAAAAAAATAGTAACGCGCGTACAAACGAACCAAGCTTGTAATGCAACGGAAAATTTGAAATGGAAAAAATTTAAGCGAGCGAAGCACAGAATAAACTCAAATGCGAATGCTATGGCGCACTCTGGCAAAAATATAAAAATAATCAAATAATGCAGCCTGAAGCAAGAAAAAAACCTTTCAAGCATATAAAAATTGAGTGACTTATTTTTTGTGTTTTTTATTTCACTTCTTTATTTGTTAAAAAAAAAAAATCAAATCGAACTGTTGCAGCTATGTCGCTTGCACCACTACAATGCCAGTTTGAAAGTGAAACTGCAAGACGAAAAATATTGAAAGTATCTGAAATCCGACTTTCACTGTTCACTGTTCACCGAGTAAAGCTAAGGAAATGGATTTTTCATGTTTATGTCAAGAAATTTACTTTCCTCTTCATGGTTTGTTTTGCAAAAAAAAAAAAAACAAAAGCAAATATGTACATATATACATACAATAAATATAATAATGCACTTTTGTGTGTATTTTACATTTTTTGAAGAGTTAGTAGATTCTTGTAACAAAATAGTGCATATGTACTTTAAATTGTGCGCAAATGCAAGGCACTATCCGGATATTAGCATTGAAGAAAAATACAAAATAGATTTCAACAACGTTTTCGACTACAACATTTACTTATAAGGACCCAAAATGGGTTCATGATTATAGCTTCACGCCAGTGTATAAAGTTAGGATAGTAAGTAAGCTGATATCACATGGACCACAAGTTAGTCATTAGTGTTATATTGGGTAAGTGGAGGCCTTGATTCAAAGCCTTAGTTATTGTTCATTATTTCTAAAAAAATGTTTAGTAACTTTTTTCTAGTTGGTGCTTTCCTGAGCGTAGAAGTATAATGTATTTTTGAGTAAAAAATTAACTTGAAGAAGGCAGAAGGTAATAAAAACTCCTTTCTAATAAAATGTGCTCCATAAGTACATTGCCATGAATGTCGCAATTCAACCCCTGAAATGCTTAATGGTTTCGGCATTGTAAGAGCGACGCAGGATCTCGGCTGCCCAGCAAGATGTTAACAATTTCCGGAATGTATCACGTCTTCGATTTTATTGTCATGTGCCTCTTCATTCACAAAGCTGTTTTGGGTTTCTGTGTTTTTTCTGCTACTAAATAGGGAACAAATATATGTAAGTATGTATGTGTAAGTATTTTGAAGTTCATTACTGTAAAAAGTTTACTGGCCATACTTTGATATGCACATTTCAAATCCCATATCTTTGAAGAGCAAATTTTTTAAATCTTCTTAGTGACTGAAGATAACTAGATAGATAATTCCTACAATTCCATAAAAGTCTAGAAGAGCTTATGAAGACAAGGAGTGTATATGCTCAACCTTTGGCCACATTGAACTCAGACTTTTTTCTCGCCGTCTCAATGCCGTCTCGCATTCAATGAGCAGGTGAAGTGATGCCCCTAAGCTTAGTGGAAAAAGCGACCGCGGCCGCTTGAGCTGATTCTAAAATTGTGCTCTTCTTCTTCTAATCTACGATGTCCTTATATAACGCCAATGGTACTCCTCAGGTTCTCCTTAGGCAGGTTAATAAGACGCCTATATCTCTTGGGGTTGTATAGCTTTCGGATTGGAAAAGTCCAATGGTGCTTTGCTGGCATTCTTTTTTTCTGAGCTCTTGACTTTCTACTGCAAGGAAGGGTTCGCGACCTTTGGTAGTTGAGAAAGCTGCTTGCCTGGCTATTCCGTTCCTTACCTAATTTTCTTTTGTTCAAATCACTCAGCGACTACAAAATATCAAAAAGAGTACATATGATGAGCTTCTAAATGATTAAAAAATATTTTTTTTTTTAATTACACGACAATCAATTCCAATTTCCAAATCCCTATATATTTCTTTAAAATATATTACAAAAAAAAAGAAAATAAGAACTTTTTTTTTTGTTGCCGAAAATTTATATTTAATTTATAAAAAACCAAAAAAATTAGGATTCTCCAAATTTCCAAACTTATACTTTGTTTTAAAACTACTAAAAAAAATTATGCCCAGTTTTCAAATAACTAAAAAAATATTTATAGTTTTTAATTACCAAAAAATACATGACCGCTAGGTGTTCTTGTTTTAGAATAAAAAAAAAACAATTTTTTAAGATACTAAAAAATGTATATCCCGCTTTTATATATTTTTTTTAGTTATCAGAAAATCAAGCCCAATTTTATAAAATACTAAATATTTCCGTAAACTAATATTATCAAAAAATCTTGGCCTTCTTACATTTCCGATAATTTTAATCCAAGTTTTAAAATACCCAGAACGGTGCTGTTTTAGTATGCCTAATTTATACAAATTATTTCCAATTTTCAACTAGCCAAAAAATTATTTCCAACTTTTAAATCACCAAAAAATTACGCCCAGTTTCTTAATGACCAAAACCTTGTGGCTGGTTTTGAATGCCTAAAAATGTGTGCCCAGTTTTAAATTACCACGAATTTTCATCCAGGCTTCATTTATAAATTTTCATTTAAGAGTGAAAACTTATATGTGTTTGTATGTATTTACAGTCACTATTGGGCTTATCCAGCAAACTAAGCCATCTACACTTCCGCCAAATTACAGAGGTTTTTGTACTTATTCATATGTGTATGCACTTACGTTTCTAATTTAAACTCTCATTCTTCCTTTTTGGCCGCTATGCCATCTCTTTGTATTCGCTGCTTAACGTAATTCTTTTTTTTCTGAATATTTAGACCCTATTGAAGCCAAGGCAAATCAGAATTCAAGTTAACGTATTTGCATTATACTCCACATTTGGGCAGGATTGTATGTACATATAAAAACCACTATACATTTAACCCTTGAGAGACTCTCAACCAAACGTTCGTTTAACTATTGGCAGGCCCTTTGATTGCCAGCTTGTGCAAATTATACTTACATACCTACATATACACACTCAACCACGTAAATCTATATGCAGTCTGTTCATTTGTAAATTTTTTTATATTTGTGTTTGCCTTTTGTCGGTGTCTGGTGCATTTGTGTACACTTGCTGTACCTTTTGTGCCTGCGTGCTTTCAATGTGTATTCACCGGTTCGATAGCATTCACTATTTTCCTTCCTTTCTACAACTGCAGCAGCTACCCCGCCTGTGTGTATGCTTCCATTTGGTTTGCTCTCCAACAAATTTCTCATTTGGCAAACAAACTGCGGGTTTTTTTTTAGGCAACATATTTTGCTGTTTCCGCATCTCTTCTTCCTTCAAATTTCTTTTCTGTTTTGTTTTTGCACTAATTTAATTCACTCGATATTTAAACGCCCAATAATTGTTCGTGTCTTTTGAATGCATTTAAGGCACCCCGAGAATGCATATACAAGCAAAGTTTGAATGAAGTTGAAAGGGGGTTAAAAAATAGCTCGAGCAAATAGGGATAGGCGAAAAAACTTGAGTACGCTTTAAGGCGTCAAAAGAAATGTAAACAAAAATGAAAAGGGTGAAGATTTCATTCGGCACAGAAGCTTTACATCGTCAGCTAGCTTTTTATGCAAGAAAAGCCACCACTTGATTACTTGTTTGAAGAATTTACAAATAGTGCGCCTAAAAGTATACGGAATTTTTAAAGAGCTTATACAGGCTTGTAATTTCTCTTAAAAGTGAAGCTTTTACTGCAATTCTAAATTAGTTTATGAAATTCTCTGGTTGAAAGTGCTCATGTTTCTTTAAGTTCGTACGAAGTACACTCACGGCAAAAAGTATTCGCACATAAAATTTTAAATTTTTATTATGTTTTTTCCGCAAATTTTTTATAAATTTGTGGTCACACTACAACAAAAAAAGTTTAAATATAATTTGTAAACATAAAATTATAATTTCTATGGTTTGTAAAACTCAAGAAAATTCAATACATTTTCATGCAAATTTTTCCAATTTTTATCAGATTTTATAAATTTTTCTTATAAACGCAGTTCTTTAAATTAAACTTTAAAAGGTGCAAAGTTGTAGTAGCTAGCACTTACCGTTGATTTTTGGATTTTTTTTCACGCAATTTCTTGCATAAAAATAGAATGTACTTTGTATGTAAACACCTTACAAAAAAATAAATAAATAAAAATAAATACTCAAAAATCAACGCAATTTTTTAGCAACCTCAAACTTGCAAAGAAAAAATTCTAAAAATATTAAAAAGTTGAAAATTTACTAAATTTTCCTGAGCTTTATAAAAAAAAACGGCGGAAAATATTATGATACAAAATTTTGCATTTAAATATTCTGAACAAAAATCGGTGTCAAAATTAATAGATGTAAAATACGATTCATTTAAAATATAATAACTACCTAAATGCAACTAAAATCTTGTCTTTTTGCTTTGTGCGTCATAGGTTTTTCATTTTTCTAGTAATAGAAAATATTAAATTCTTTAAATTTCTTCGCCAACCTCGCCTTGAAGGCACTTTCGTGTCCTCTAATACCAATTGGTGTCCTTTAATGCAATCAAGGTTTCTTACTTCACACGGCATTAAATGATTTCTCCTAACTGCCTAGAACAATAAACTATTTTGCTTTGAAATTACCACAAAGAGGCTTAGTACTCTTATTATCAAAACGAGACGAGACAGCCACTTAGTAATCCCGTAATCTATACCAATACATACACGTTACAATGAAACAATGAAATAGCGAGACAATGAAAAGGCAGCCGTATACAGCACAGTCACGTACGTCGACTAGAGCACATAAGCGTTTGGCATTAGTTGTTGCCAACAAAAAGCTTACCAGGCACTTAGAGGCTGTAATACTCGTAAAAAGAGGAACTTTAGTTAGCCGTTGGGACGAGTATTTAATGTGTGAGTACGCTAAAGTTATTCACGCACATACAAAGTGCAAACGAGTATCGTTTCACTTATTATGAGTGTACACATTTGGTTAACCCAAAACAATATCTATAGATTACATCTTTTGTCAAACAAGATTTTTTTTCTTGTTCACTTTTCTTTATTTGTTGGCTGCATTTCGCAGCATCCTTGCTTCAGCGCACGTGCTTATTTATTTAAGGTTTGATTTCTTTGTATTATGTACATAATTATTATTATTAAACGCGTGAGCTTAAAAAATTGATAGCTATATAAGTATATGGGCAAATCTAAAAAACAGGTAACCTTGGTGTTACTTAGCTTTATTTTCACTGTTGGAAACTATATCGAGCTGGTTGCTTTTGGATATAATTTACTGACGTATACTTGAAGCCTCAAAAAAAATTTGGATCAACTTGCTGCATAACTTTTGAATTATAGGTGTTTAAATTTAAAAAAATAATGAAACCAAGTGAATTTTTTATGTAATTTTTAAGAGGGGCAAAATTAATTATATCATAACTTTTGAAGCACACCATATTCTAACTTGAAATTTAATGGGCATTTAACACTTATGTATGTGTATACTTCATATGTAGTAGGTAAGAAAAGTGTGCATTACAAAATAACGAAATGGCAAGTAAGTCAAAGTCTGTAACTCCACGTTTCACAATTTTCAAAATTTTCGGTTTATCGCGTATAGTTTTTGAAGCATTTTATTTTAAGAACTTCTTAAGTATGTGTTGTATTCTACAAACAATTACGAATAATTTGATACCTTAGCAAGAGGTGTGCTTTCAGAAGAAACTAACTTTTAAAGATAAAATATTTTACGATCTTGAGCGTAATTTTTATTCCAAAAACACTTTAATTGAAGGCACATTTGTAAAATACGTCGAAACGATCTAAATCTTTCTATAACTGCTAGTCCTTATAAAATTACATATACCTGTAAAATGCTTCAAAAAAATGTTCTCTAGAAGTGTCTAAAGACCCCGATTTAGTACTTTTAATTATGCTCCTTCTTGTAGTCAGAATATTTCTAGCGTGGTATCAAAACAAATTTTTTTCGACAAAAGTTCTGATAGTTGCTCTTACTTAATTGGAGCCTTTTAAATTCAATGGCGTCCCCAGTTTTGCACGATTGTCTCCACTTTTGGAGATATTGGTACTTGAAACTTTGCTTGAATTGTAACTATTTTATAAAAAAAGTCTCTGAGTTTTAAAGATATTTTACAAAAATTTTGCACATGACCATTTTTTAATATTACCTTAACTATTCCATAAAATCATCGAAATCGGTTCACTAAAACATCTAGCTCCCATACAACTGATTGATCAGAGACGTTGTTTTGCGTTATAACTCCTCCAATTAAACAGGTTAAAATTTAGTATAGGTTCAATTTAACATATAGCACGCATACAATTTATTATTCAGATATGAAGTTAGAGTTATAGCGCAAAAATGCATATCTGATTAATCAGTTGTATTGGAGCTATACGTTAAAGGGCACCCATTTCGATAATTTTAAGGAATAATTAAGGTAATATTAAAAAACTGATAGGTGCAAAATTTTAGTAAAATAACTTTAAAACTGAGGCAGTTATTTACAAAATAGTTAAAATTTAATCAAATTTTCAAATACCGTTATCTCGAAAACCGGAGCCAATCTGGTAAAACGGGGGATGCTATTGAATTTAGAACGTCCCAATTAAGTGAGTTCAACTTTCAAAATCTCTGCTCAAAATTTACAACTTCAACAACGTAATTTGAACCCAGCTTATTCTTTTGTTTTCTATTTCATGTTTATTCCTCGTCTAACTTTTGAAGCCCTTGATTAAAATGAATTACCACTTATATTAATCGATTTATTAAGAGAATACGAATAAAATGATATATAAAACATAGGTGTGCTCACAAATTTAAAAATTAAAGATTTTTTTTGGAGGTGTACCTATTTTTTAGATTTGCCCATATATGTACCTTCACATGTGCGTACTTGGTAGTGGCCAGTTAAAAACAGGACATACTGTTTTTGAAATCTGTAAACTTGACATAGTTTTAAAAAATGGGCGTGGAATGGCCCCTCCTTAAGTATATCTTGGTAATCGCTTTATGTTTGTTTTTTTTAATTTGGTTCAATTATTTCATTAAGTCCAACTGAGGATATAAGCGAAATTATTTGGGCATACAAGGTTCGGCTTCGGCCGAAATTAAACTTCTTCATTTACTTTGTTTAACCTAACGTAACGAGGCATAGTAGATTTTAAACACACACACTTTATTACGCAGTACTATTTTAGTATACATACTTCAATCTACATTGTCTTTTAAATACCAGTTGCTTCGAATTTTCTTGTTACTTGTGTAATTACTTTTCTTAATTTACATGTAACGATAAGCAAAAAACCATTTAAATTGCTTCTTTATTGCAGCGACACAGAACAAACGTTTACATGCACACATGCACACACATACATGTAACCGTAAACTAAACCCAGTAGGAAATAGAAGCTTAACAGTAAGTTACAGGGCAATTCTGGTAACAGACTTTAAACTCACCACAGTCTTTCGAAAAGCAAAAGTTGTTCGTAAGGAAGTGCTCAATTGTGGCTACTATCTTGAAAGCTCATTTCTCCGTTTCGAAAGAGTAATGAAAGATCATCTAACGAGTAGGTCTTAAAACCTGTTTCACGAAAGGTTAAAAGTGAAATTTAACTCTAACTTAATTTTTACTCTAATTTTGATTTGCACTTAACTTTCTTCAGTTTCACCAATATTTCAATTTGACAGAAGAAAAGTAATAAAAGCTGTTTGAAATAAATATAGTACGGCATATCATCAAGCAAGCTGTCTAAAAACAGAAACACAAAGAATCCACTTTTCAAACTTTCTACAAAATTTACAAAAATTAAACAAAGTTTTATCAAAATTTCAATCTTCTTAATGCGAATTTTTTAAATAATTTTTGGGACGCAGTTTCATAATCCGTTAGATTTTAAATAAAAAGTGTAAGTTTGAAGTTCTGAAGTTACTTAAGCTTGTGAACAAAACAATCAAAAATAGGGGAAACTACAGAAAAATTGAGTTAAATAAAAAATCCGCTTCACGAGAATTTTAACCACGGATCTCACGAATTGGAACGCCAACATTACTGCGCTGTCGGCCATTGTGACTGTTGAAAAACGCGATTAAAATTATAAACATACATACATCTCGATTTGGAACATCCTCACATAATTTTTGTCAAAAGACAGAATATACAAAACCTTTCAAACTGTCTTGCCTAATTTCTTTATATTTTCTTAAAAAATATTTCCAACTTTTTTAGCCAGAATTGTCCGGCTACTCTTCACTCGGCCGCTGCCGTCCTTACCACGTCCCAGTTGAATTTCTTTTACATTAATATAAAGTATATAGAACGTCTTTTAGTAAGGCATAATACGAATTGTTCAATTTGTGTTTAACTAACAGATGACTTTGGTCACAATATATTTTGGTACTAAAAGCTAAAAAAGAGTAGGTATTAACTCGTAAGGCGCTTACCTATTTTCCAACTGGGAAAGAATACGAACAAAGACGAGCAACAGGAAACATATGTTACGCATACGCACTGTCGTTCAATGTAAAGTCGAAAGAGCCTGAGGGAAAGACATAACACAAAAACGATACCAGAAGCAATAGGGTAAAATATTTAGTGCTCGTATTTTGAGGTTTTTAAAGCTTTATGAATAAATTTGAAAGTTTTTAATTAATAAAATCAGACAAAAACATAATAAATACACATACACATACAAACACACGCTACTAGTTAGTAAGTAAAACACATGTGAAAGCATACAATTCGGGAAAAATTACGAAGTTATAGAAGACTACCAAGAAACAAATGCATGTAACTAGCATAGTAATAAGGAAAGTTTATTGCCACTGGCAAAGGAAGTGTGGTGCGCGCACTCTAATACAGATACGGCCATGCAAGCGCTTGTGTAGTTCACTTTCATTTATTCGCAAACACAAACACATGTTCACATAGATATATATATATGCATGTATGCGTGTGAGTTTATTACTCCTCTCGTTCTTTATGCCCACCGCACAGATTATTTATGTATATATGTAAGTGAGACACCAACGCTTGTGTCATCACCATTTCTCAGAACGTTAGTGCGTTGTGCACTGCTTACATGCAACACGACAGCATTTTATTGCGCTCATACATATGTGAATAGCAGAAGTTCTCAATTGTTGCCACCGCTAAAAATAGCAACCGGCTGTATTGTTGCATGTGTCACACTGGCAAGTGGCGCTAGGGACGCATAGGATAAATGCGCCACGCATTTGACTGAGAGGTAACATAATAGCTATAGTAAGCAGCAGTGAGTTAGGTAAGAAATGGAAATTATGCACGTGTGCTGGCAGGTTGCCTTCTCCTGGGAGGTTGAAGAATTTTGGTTTGAGCTTGAGTGTTTAAAAATTTAATCAGACTGATTGAGTACGGTGTTTCGAGAGTGTTGCAATGGCGCTGGCAATGTTGTCAGCAGTTTGTGTGAAGTGAGGAAATAGGGAGTGGGTATATATAAGCTGGTAGGGGATTTAGGGATGTGCGAAGTTGCGGGCATAAATACGTAGGCAGACACTTCGAAGTAAACTTTGAATAACACTTTGAAAAAATTTGTACATTTAACAAAATTCAAACAAAAACCAGAAAAATTAGTACTGGATTTACTGGATAGTGCGTACGCGAACACGGCTTATTTAAGGAGATGTGGGTTGATATGAGTTAAGGTTAGTTGTGGCGCGACGGGGCAAGATGAGGTAAGTTAAGGTGAGATGAGTAGAGCTGAATTTAGGTGACGTAAAAACAGCTGAGTTGAAGTGAGTTGAATTGAAGTGAGTTGAGTTGAAGGGAAGTGAGTTGAAGGGAGGTTAGGTGAGCAACATAACTAACATAAATTAATCTTCAATCATCAATTTTATTTTTCTTTTTATTTGTATCCTTATATTTATCTCTCTCCGTCTCGGGCCGTTTTTTATCTTCATCTTTATTTCTATTTCTATCTCTATCTCTATATTTATATCTGCATAAGTATCTATATATCTCTGTTTGTTCACCTTTATCATAGTTTCTATTTTTATCTTTATTTTCAACATTAGCTTTGACTTTATTTTTGTCTTTATACTTCTCTTGATCTTAATTCATTTAAATACATATCCTTATCTTAAGTATTTAACTTCCTCTTGATTTAAATCTTATATCTGTTTTTATCTTAGCCTTTATAGGATGTAGTTGAATGGTTCATCTTGTCATCCGTTGTTCTTGTATTATTCTTGTATTAATCTAAATTTTATTTTTGACTTGCCACTAAACGGTTTTTTTTTCTTCTTCTTTATCAATTTTAAAGCATACATTTAGGACGCATCCATTCCCATGATTTTCGTTGCATTCGCCATGTTTATTTTTCAATATCTTCACTACCACAAAAGAAGTCTCACGTCAATAAAAATTAAAGTAAAATTAAAATGAAATATCACTTAACCAAAAATAAAAGCTAAACTATTTCAACCTAAGATTCGCCGATATTGCACCACTGTAGCACTAGCAAGTCTAATATTGAAAATTTCATAATTTAAGTGTACTTTAATAATTTTGCAAAGTTGTTTGCTATTGCCAGATACACCACTTATTCAGTTACACGTGACGAATATGTCAACATAAAGATATGTAGTCACAACAGCACACAAAATTTAGTAGGAGGTAACTCAAGGTGGAAAGAGATTTAAGTCAAAACGACAGAAAATCTACATACATATAAAAGGAAGAAGAAAGAGTCAATGAACGCATTTGCTTACAACCGCATAGATACGAGTATATACATTGGGGTGGTCTAAAAATGCATGTGAAAAAGTAAAGTCGGAATTTTTATGCTCTCACCCCATAGGATTCTTCTATACCGAAAAAATATACCCCTATTTTTTATCTAAAAATTTAAAGATGTAGCTCAAAGCGCTCAAAGTTTTCCATGTATTTCATATGGGAAAAAACAATTTTCCGTAGAAATGATATAGAATTCTTAAAAATCAGTAATGCAATGCAAAAATGCAATGGGGGACCATAAAAAATCCTTAGTTTTAAAAAATGGTTGAATAAACAATTGCGTATTGCTATTGAAGGTCTCGTGAAGAGAATCTGAGTTTTCCGATCGAAAAATTTTTTGATTTTCAAGAATTCTATAACATTTCTACGAAAAGTTTGAGCGACCTCTAGAAGATTTTTTAATTTCGAAATAAAAAAAAGATAAGGGTATACTTTTTTCGATATTGAACAATCCTAGGTGAGAGCATTGAAATTTCGACTTTAATTTTTTTCGGACCACCCTAATATACATAGATACTTATACTTACCCTACCAGCAACGTATACAAAATGTGCAATAAAAAATGTTGGTTTATGCATATGTATGTGCTGGTGTCCAGTGTAGTTGTAAAACTTAAAAAAAAAAACTAAGTTGCTGGCAATGAATGCGGCGAATAAATGTACAAAATGAGTGAACAAAATGAATGAAGAAAATATATGAAGTAAATATTTAAAGCGTTTTTAAAACTTTTCAATAAACCATGTAAACGTTAATTGATGTAAACTCATCCAATTGAAGTACGTTTTGTTAGAAAATCAAACACATCCATCAACTGCACATGCATACGTACAATATAGTATATTTAGATACATAGGTAAATAGATATAAGCAAAATAGATTGGCAAAATATCGCAAACTGTTTCAGGCCGGCGCTGTACGTTAATAATTAAAAAAAAATGCATAAGTAAGGCAAGAATCAATTGCAATAGCAACAAAAATCGCCTTACAGCAACCAATAACTTGCATAACTATTTGATAGCATTCCATTTCAGCGAATTCCATAGCTCATTTTTTTTTTTTTAATATGCGCACAATTTGATCTGCGATGGTGCTTAATGTGGTTGTAGTTGTAGCTGTTGCTCCTGTTGTCATGACTGTTGCAATATTAGACTATTATTTGATTTTATACCGCTTTTCTACTGAAATTTTTTTACCTGGAAACTGTTATTTGATCAGCGGGGTATGTGAGCTAGGCGGAAAGTACTACATATGTACATATGGTACTAAATAATATATATTTTTTTTCATTGAATGTATTTATTTTTAACAAGGAATTGATTGGCCCTCAATTTACATACATAATTAATGAGTGATGGTTACTGGACACTAGCGTGGACTGAAAATCCACTTTTTAGAATTTTGATTGCTAATAGCAAAATAATGGTTCATTATAATCTAAAAATAATCTGTGTGAAAGATAACAATTTTAGGTCAATATATTCGGCTCGCCAAAATCCATCAAAGTTCAAGTGTTAAAAAAAAAATTCTTAGCTTACTCCGATTCTCTACGAAAAGGGTCCATATACCAAATTATGTAGGACTTTCGAAGGTTATTGCAATTTTAGTAAAAAGATATGAATTTTTTATCATTCAAAAATTGGCCAATTTTTTTTTTGCTAATTCCAAAATAGGCCATATTTTTATAGTTATTTGGACATACATTTTACGTTATTTGGGTTAGGAGCCTGGATATAATTTTTTGGTTGGACATCTCTGTATATTAGCCATATTTTAATTTAAGATATTTTATCGATGATTATGTAATAAAGAAACTAGAGAGATGCCACCTGATTGAATTGCAGTTTAAGTAAATTTATGAGATAAATTAAATATTTGCAAAATGGCTGTGAAAAGAAAGAGATTTAAGAAGGCTTATAGATGAAAACATTTTCGTGGAAGGTTGCCACCAGTTTTAAAATTTTAATTTTCTTAAATTCAAAAGATAACTGCATATTGCAATATGGGTATCAAACTGGAGAGGTTTAGGAAATTGTACTGCCGAACATATTTTTGAGGTGTGTTGCCACCTGTTGGAAAAATTTTCTTCAATCAAATTGATAAAATAAGTCTTACAATAGATATGATTACCAAACAACAGAAAAATACTTTTAAAGCGCAGTGAAGCACGCCGGGTATTCGCTAGTGTTTAAATATAAAATTATCTTCAGTGTGTCGAAAACCATTTTGAGAAGGTTTTTTGGTTGATCAAATATGTATGTCCACTTCTCAAACTTTAAATAAATCGCGCCCAATTTTTAAATATTCAAAATTGTGTGTGTAGCTTTTAAATACAAAAAAAAAATTTTTGTACGGATTTCAAGTTTTCAAAATATTATGTTATCTTTTAATATTGCCAAAAATGTATGTCCAATATTTAATGTATAAGAAATTTTTCTTCTTCTTTTCGTTGCCAAACATTTATTTTTAATTTTTGGGCTACCATAAATCTTTGGATTTCCTGGAACTTTTTTATTAGCGTTTGATTTGTAATTTATTTTAGACTCACTGAGATACCCATACCAAAGATGTAGATCTACATATTTATTTTTTAAAATTTGGAAACACACTTGGAAGTGAAAGTAAAATATTAAAAAAAAAAATATGTACTAGCTTTGATGATGGTTGTTTACATGTCATGGTACTCTCGAGTGTATACGGCTGGATCATCAAAGCTGTTGATTCCTTACATTTTTAATTCCCTTCCCTGCGGAATGCCGCTGTTTTCTTTCCCCGGCATAGCCGCTAAAACCCATTTAATCATTAATTTCCTTCAACTGGTATATGGCAGAACTAACTACGACTGCGTTAAGACCCTCAAATACTACCTTGGTGAAGACGTTATTGAAAACTCCGGATATTTGCTAAGAACTGTAAGAATTTTATTATTTTTGAAGATATGAGCGAAACGCATTTTCTCCCTTTTTGAATAAACTAACATTTGAATAAACTAATTTTTCAAACAAACAATATTTAATAACCAGCAGTTTGCCTTTAGCATTCACTTAAAAGCAATCTTAACGGATAGCCTAACGTCTTGGAATTAAAGCCACCTACTTGGAACTAGTAAATTAAGTTTATAACGTTTAAGAGTGTGTTCTTCAGTTCTTTGCGGCTGATGGCACTAACAAATAAACTCATTCACTCACTTAAACCATAATATCTATGCACTAATACACACATAGCACTTAACATGCCACTTAAATTTCATTGTTCACACTCGAGTGCGCACAAGAGCTTTACACAGGATGCTAAGATATTAGTAGATATATACATATATACATACATACATATAAAGCAAGAAAGATATCGATAAGTCACAGCATGCAATAGAGATAAGTTAAAAAAAAATTTAAATAAAAAAATAAAGTCGCTCTTGCTTGTCGACCACAAAACCGGCCCCCTGTGGTTAACGCTATACATCCTAGTATACGTACGTACATACATAATCAACGCACCGCTTGCTTTAGCTACTCCCCACCGGTCAACTATCGTCGACGACCCTAAAGTCATTGCTTTTAAAATGTCCTTCGTGGTTATTGTCAGCGCTTGTTTTTTTATGTAATGCTACTTCTAGTGAATATGTAAACTTTTTTTATTTTACTTTTGTTCTGCTGGTCATTCTTTGCTACAATTGTTGCTTTTGTTGTATTAGTCGCCTTTATGCAAGTATGTACTTTGGTTCTTCTTCTAAGCTGAGCAGGCATTCATGCGGTCTTCTCAGTTGGTAAATGCCTTCGCTTATGCTTAATGGCTTTTTTATGCATATGCCACTGGTCTTATAAGTTTTATAAGTATCTATGACTAGAAAGCACACACAGCTGAAAACATACGCACACATATGTATGTGGTCTTATGAAAAGGTATACACAAATGAAGATAGCCACCATAACTATTTCTTATGCAAGTGTGTGAGTATAGTATTTGCCTTGTTTGTGTTGTTGTTCTATAGCATTTAAAAGCCATTAGTATCTGTACGCTGTTAAAGCTGCAAATGTCTTACTTAACCGTAGATGTACCAAGTTGGAAATAGGCAAGCAACTTAAACGGTAATCAAAGTTTTATTTCAGCTTCTGGTAACAAAATTGTTACCATGACTTGCTATATGTATGCTATATGTATATTAGTAAAACACAAAATGAGTAACGCACCTCGGATTATGTCTTACTAAAAGAAGTTGTAAAATAATGTGCACACGAAGATACTACCGAACGCCGAACTACTCCGAGCGATTGCTCTACAGAAATTTAGAATAATTAGAAATATTAGAGTATATGAAATACTATTTAAGTGGCCAACTTAAGCCAGAAGCGGAAATATTTTGTTTTTGTGTTTTCCTTTTCAGCTGTTTGACAGTTTGCTGCTTAAAATGCCATATCAAAAAGATTAATGCAAACAAGTATGTTTTACTTTATTTTTATACCCGAGCGCACTTGTGCACAAGGGTATTATAACTTTGTTCACATAACGGTTGTTTGTAACAGGCAAAACGAATCGAGATAGATATAGACAAATGTATACATAAATGATCAGAATGAAAAGAGAAATCGATTAAGCGGTGACTGTCTGTCCGTCCGTCCGTCCGTCCGTCCGTCCGTCTGTCCGTCTGTGCACACGATAACTCGAGTAAAAATTGAGATATCGTAACGAAACTTGGTACGTGGACTTCTTTTGGGCATAGGACGGATGGTATTGAAAATTATTGAAATCGGACTAAAATTACGACCGCTTTTCATATAACGGTATATTTCAGAAATGCTTGAAACTGCAATATTTCGAAATTTAAGGACGCTAATTTACTTAAAATTTATACACCCCGGCTTATCGTGTAGCGGTAGCTTTCGGAAAGGTGGAAAACATATACTTAATACTTGCGCCGGGTATTTAATGTTCGGCTCCGCCCGAACTTAGACTTTCTTACTTGTTTTTTTTTGAGAAATACGAAACCGAAAATCTGGCAAGCCTGATTATCTCACCGATCTCAATTACCGTAAGGCGGTAACTTAAGAATTTAAAATCCACAGGTTCTTAAGTTTCATACGATAAGTTAAGTTTTAACTAACACAGTTTCTCATATAACAGGTTGGGCCAAAATATTGAGTTAAGTTACGGAAATTAAGTCTAGACTAACTGAGCTTTTAGAGGTTTATCTGATAACAAATGTCTTTCAATTCACCACAGTGTTTTAGAAGACAAAATTCTTTCCTAAGACAAGTGTCAATTATGGCAACTGTCATGAAAGCTTTTTTCTTTCTACGGAAGACTAATTGAGGGGTTTGCCAGCTGGGAGGTCTTAGTGTTATTCTTTTTGTCTTTTGGCAATAAATTTTCTACATAAATTAAGCAATGAAAGAAACATTTTAACATAGTGGAGCCGGTTAATTTTTATAACACAAAGTATTTATATAAAAATTAAAAGAAATAAAAATAAAAATATGTTTCTTTTTAAGGAAATAAAATCTAATCTAAAATCTAATAAAAAAGATTTAAAAAGTGAAAAAAGTTAGCTAAATGACCTCTACTATAAGAGCATTGTGAAAACTTAAGTATATTCGCGCCATTTGAGTGGTCACTTATGAAATTCGGTTCTGTGTTACCACGCCTATAAGCTTCTAAAGTCGACACCTACGCTAACACAATACCAGGGTACCCGTACGTCCACTAGTTTTTATATGAAAAACTTTGCGTATAACAGGCTGTTGATATTTTTTATATTAAAATTTTTATTAAGAGTGAAAATATTTAATTAAAATATATAATTATTCCGGTCACAAAGGATGAATATACACTTTTTCACCTGTGTTCCAGGTACATTGTTTTTTTTTCCTTTTGTCGGACGCTACTTGCTTTTAGCGTTTTTTTACGTTTTATTTCCTGTACGTAGTATAAGCAGAAACGTCCAGTTACTCGCTTTCTCGGGCCATTTGATCGCCGTTCACCAGCGAGTGGCTAAAAATGATTTTTCTGCGTACGGCTCTAGCCGCTCACTGCTTCTGCTGTTTAAACAAAGTATCCTCTGGGTAGCAACTGAATATTCATTCGGAAGCGCGAGAAGTGGCACTCCTCAGTAATGGGTTATGCGCTGGGCTTTGGACCCAAACTCGGATGAGGGTTCTTCCTTTTGATGACGACCATGTCAAACGTATGACTACGAGTGAGACTCCTTCCCAGAATACAGTCGTTCACCGTCTTTCTGTTCATCTGTCTTTCTGTCAAAAGAGCTTTTCATCATGAAAGTGGGCAAGGGGGCTTTTTAGGTAAGACTTTCCTGCTATAATAAATAAAATCTTTCAAACTATCTTGCCTACTGTTTTTCTGTTATCTCATAAAGTAGTTTCTTTGCTGGAATTGCCCTGTAAATTCCTACCTTGATAAGGCATCCGTGCCTTTGTTAAAGTAAGTAAGTACGGCAGGGAAGTGGTACGGACCGCTGGATGAAGTTTAAGTTACTGTTGAGACGTTATTACGTGCTTCTATTTCCTACTGGGTTTACTTATGCATAAAAACTCTATGCTGTATGTAGTACATTTGTGGCAGCTGCTCTCCTGCGCACAATATAGGATCAGCTGGCGGAAGGCCGCACACATACACACACGCTCTTGCAATAATCATTACAGAGGTAAGGGAACGTACCCATACTACGTGACCCACTTTTTGCAATTTTTAACCCCCCCCTCCCCCCTCGGTGGCCGCGGGTAGTATATTCCAAGACCCCCCCCTCCCCCTACAGTTTTCACGTAGTAATTCATAAATATGGTTTTGAGTCATTTCTTGCTAACAAAAAGTTGAAAAAAAAAATATATTTGGCTTATAATTGTCTTTATTAACACGGCGCTTGCTGCGTGACGGCAGGAGTGCTTTCATACCTATAATTAGAAGTGGAAAAAATATTATCAAGATAAAATGTCAAAATATATCTTAAGCAGTACTTAAATTATAGAAACAAATGTCCCGTTATTTTTATTAACCTTTATTTTCCATCTCAATCATCTTCAACAAACACCTTCCCAGCATCAATCCACTCGGATACATCGTAGATCACGGGGGCGGTAACATCGGGAGTTTCCTCAGACGTAATTATTATCTCTTCATTGACAGCCTCGACATCTATCCACTCCACGCATTCCTTTATGACACACAAGGCCTCCTGTGGTCTCCTAGAGAGAACCCGCAGAGGTCGCACGCGAGACACGTCATCCACCGCACCACCATGCACGTTTTTTCGATGGTTGTTCAATCAGCTGACGTCTGTTCGTCAGTGTTGCCATCTGTGGGTTTAAAAAGCGACAAACACTGCGCGCCATATTTGAATGTAGCTCGAAAAAAACGCTAGATTTTCTTAGTGGATATTGACTACGTGATAAAAACCTAAGCCCCCCCGCCCCCCACTGTGACCAAGTGTGGTATTTGGAAGATCCCCCTCCCCCCCCTGAACGGGTCACGTAGTATGGGTACGTTCCCTAATATCTAACTGCGGCAATAAAATCAAATATTGCTTAGATATACATACACATATATATTTAAGTACGATTATGTGTGAATAAGTGAGTGAGTGCATACATTTGCGTGGTTTTAGCAACTACATACATATGCTGTTCGTATTCTGTTTGTGCTGGCTGTGAACTAAAACATACACCTACTAGCTATTGGCTAAAAAAGCATTAAGTACTATGATTATGTCGCACGGAAAGTGAGTGTATGCATGATTGTCCAGCAAGGAAGGATATTACATTTTGGGTAGAATTGAATTCTACTACATATATATGCTGCTTGGCTTTGGTTCAAAGACACATCTATTAGTTATATAAATGATGTACTTGCTGGTTACCTTTGCCATTTATGTAAACATAAAATTTAGTATACTCTAACTCTATATCGGGTTTTAATTAGGCTTTCAATAGTTTACGTTTCCACCAATACATAAACTAAGTCCTGAGTTAAAAGAAACAAAATACTTACCCAATTTCATAGATCTAGTTGATTGGTGCGCCTTCTGGTTATGCAATTGCAGTCGCTTGATCAATTACTCACGCGTACGCGTCTGCTTAGGGTTCCAGTTACCAAGGTAAGAAAATTTATTGAACATTTTCATTGGGAATCGAAATAAGCTCAGTCATAAAAAAATTAGTTATTGAAATTTATCAAGTTAACGAAATTTATCGAATTAAAGAAGTTTGGGGTTATCAAAATTTATCGAGTTATCCATGTCTATTGAGTTATCGCAACTTATCGAATTATTCAAATTGATCCACGTTTACTGAGTGGGCAAAATTTATAGACACCGAATATTAGTTGTCGAAATTTACGGTTAGTTACCGAGCTATAAAAAATAGAAAAAAAATAATAATTTATCAAGTTATCGACATTTATTGAATTATTGTTATTTATAGAGCTAACGAAATTTATCGAGTTATCTTTATGCACCGAGTTCTTTCAACTTATCGAGTTATCGATATTTATTGATTTACTGAAATTTGTCGTTTATCAAGTCACAGTTTTTGGAATTTTCAAAAAAATATATCGAGTTATCAAAGTTTCAAGGTTATACAAATTTATCGAGTTATCACAGCTTATTGAATTTTATCGTCGTACCAGAATGTAACGAACTACCGAAATTTTTCTATAGCTTTCGAAAAATATGCAGTTTCATATGAAAATAACCGAATTATCGAAATTTATAGAGGTATCCAAGGTGTATCGAGCTATAGATTTATATCGAGATATAAACGTTTTTGAGTTATCGAAATTAATCAAGCCCTCAAAAGGCACAGTTATCGAGATTGGCCCAGGTATCGAATTTTGTTAAGTTATCGGATTTTAGTTTTTAAAATTCATTGAGTTATCATATGTATAAAATTAACGCAATTTATCGCCAAGTGGAATGTATGTGTCAATTCGAAGTCCTGTCTAAGTCCTCCAAAGACTTTCAAAGACATTAAATAAATTTTAGTCTCGTTTTAGTTCTAAAGCAGGACTATTTCCGGTAAGTAAGTCTGTACCTTATAACTTAATCAACGTGCTAGGTTAGAAAACCTCTCCAAGGGTCTTAAAAAAACGAATTAAAACGGTCGATTTTCGACTGTACCGAGCACTCCTAGTTTTTCTAAATAAATATTAACCGAGCGTCAGATAACTCTGATACTTACGTAACAGCCAGGAAGTGACAAACTCATGGCTACTTCAACGTTGAAGCAGATTTCACTCGTATGAATGCTGTTGTACTAGGACTGCCTAGGACTCCTTGTAAACAAAATTGTGTCATGTAAGACCCTCACTCTTTAAGGCAGTGGTAACGATAAGTTTCGAGGGATCTCCGAACTAACATTTTCGTCTGGTATCGGCGACATTTTATCAATTATCAGTTTAAAAATGTTCAAGCTAACATTGATTCTGAAATGGGAAAGTATCCACGATAATGAAATTGCTATTTAGGAAATATCTGAATTAGCTTAACATAAAAGCGAACCAAACGCTTTTAGAAAAATTTTACAAAATTGATACGTAACCAAATAAATACATACATACATACATAATTTGAATAACCTTCTTTTACTGCAGCTTATATGCTCCCCATTGATGCGTACCCGTGTATCGGTAACTTAAAAAAAAAAAAAGAATCTTCTTTACTAAATTCATACATATGTACATATATACCTATATAGATATTCATGTATCTCTCAACAGCTACAGCTTGTTGCTTTTTCGCTTATGAAACAACTTTCTATTGAATAGCTATTAAATTTCCTTTTATGTATTATTGCTTTTTTCTCCATCTCAACACTCTACTTTCAGCTTTTTTTTTTTGCTTTTATGCTATCAGAATAAAATGTTTTATGTCTGTTTACATATATTTCATTTGGGTTCTTCGATTACGCATTCTCCGCACGCCCTTGTAGTCACATGCTTTTTCTTACTTTATATGATTTGCGGCATCGTCGTCCTTGATTTAATTTAATGACCTAAAGACGATACAAAAGCTCACAAAAAGCATCTAATGAAGACATCCGCAAATGTGGTCTTACATACATATGTATGTATGTATGTATATACATAGAGACATACTTATGTAGGTGCATATTCTTAAGGAAATTCAATAGGCGTACATACAGACTATGTACACTTAAATGTGTGTAGCTTCTAATAATTCACTATATGTTTATCATCACATAAGTACATATACAATAGAACGTTTTAGAAATAAATAATTTCCCAGAATTTGTATTTTTGTTCAATAATTTTTCATTATACTTCCATACCCATGTCTCCTTCGAGGCTCAAACAGACGCGTATGTATAAACATTAACACGTTGACACATTTATATCCTCTTAATATGATTTGATCACAATTGACGCATGAAAAGCGTATTTAGTAATAAAACAGAAAGGAGAGCAGAAATAAAAGTGGCCATAAAATTTCATAAATCATTATTAGCTGGCGCTGCCGAATTTTCATTGCGAGCATCCTTTTGTAGATTGTGAGGAAATAAAATTTGTTTGGCAATAAAATTAAAAGTACATACTTAAGAGTTAAGGTTTAAGTCAACAACTGTACAAAAGAAAACATTTCGTGGAATACATGTAAGTAAATATGTACATAAGGGCAGATTCGAAACTGAATTCCTGAAGTCGATTGAAATGTCTGTCCTATTTCCAATATACAATATAATACAAAATCTAAATAAAAACAAAAGAATGGGTTTTTATTTGTACATATATTCGGAACTTGCTGGTAGCGAACACGATGCTTAAACAAATCTGCAAGGTATCTGGGTATAAACCTCGCAAAAAATCTAAACTGGAAGAATAGAGTTGCAGAAGTGGAGTATGCCCCCAAATCTAGTACGGTGGTATATACTGTATTAGTCCGAGCTATACCTCTCTATGGCGTAGTCATTTGGTGGCCAATCTTAGAGAAAAAGACTGCCATTCTCATGCTATAGAAGGTACGTAGAACGGCGCTAGTCTGTATAAGTGGTGCGTTGCGAACTACACCCACAGATACTATGCAATGCTGCTCAAACGCCGCCCTAACACTGCAGGAACTACAAAGCTAGAAAACACCACCATCCTTACCCTGCAGGGAGTGACGTTAGCTTATACCTAACTTTAGTCTGTTTACGCGAACACTAGTTCTAACTATTAACTGTGTATTTTGTTCGAAAAAAGCTAACTACTTTTGTGGGGCGATGGCCGCAAAAAACTCAGACCTGGATACCTCTGCATTACATGTCAACTAACTTGTAACTAACTACTTTTGGACATAAAATATCAATAAGAAAAACAAAATATTTTTTTGTTTTTTTACTTTTTTATTTACTTATTTATTTACTTTATTACATTTCATATTTGTTTACATATTCTGCTCTGGGTGGCCCCATATTCGAACACCGTCAGACATAACTTCAAAATGATAGTATAAAATTTCGATCTTCCTTTTATTTGTCCTGAATATGAAAAAGAATCTGCGAAGTTCAGAAAAAAAGTGTATTGAAAGTAATTTTTGTATGAGGATATTTAATAGAAACTTGTAAAGAAAACCAACTCTCGATTGCGTCTGCAGGACTACTCCTGCACGACTTTACAATTCACTTTAAGTTGGTTTTGTCATAGCTAATTAAAAGTGAGGTATTAATCGAAATCTCGCCAAAAAGCTAACTATAAGTTGGTTAGTTTTAACAATTGATAATTTTTCACTGCAGGGTAGTAACCAAAACTTACCGAACAAAACTACCGTCACTATAAATTCGTATACGGTAGCCAATCATTGAATGAGATGGCAGAGTACTTTGCCTTGTACATATGTATATGGATACCAGGAAGTTGGTATGTTACATACCTAGCCTTGAAAAGGAGATAAGTATCGCTAGCCATGGGATTTGCGACCAGACACGCAGAGCGGTTTGGAGTGCCCCTTAATGCCTTCTGCAGGAGTTGTTTTGACAAAAAGAACCTGAGACTATCAAGCACTTACTGTGTGAATGTCCCGCGCAGCGGGAAGATCAGTAGACGGCGGCTGCTCATATTTGCTGACCCCTCGAGATGGTTCAAAGAGGAGTATGGGTTTTTAGAGATCTCTGTGGTATCACAAAGTGACCTTTGGCAGGTCAAAGTGTGCTGGCAAATTGACCAGCAGCCAAGGGATGCTAAACTAACCATCTCTAATTTTGAAAAAGTAAATTCATATAAGTAGCTCTTTGGCCTAAACTTAATTATGAATTCATATGAACTAGGAGTGCAAGTTACTGTCGAAACTCGAGCAGGCTTTTAGTGCTTTTCATTTGTTTACATTAAAATTTATATAAAACATGTTTAAAAAAAACTATTTGATGGTCAGACAAATGACCCAAGCCTGAAGCATTCTCCAACCAATTTTTAACCCAAAAATACTCTCCTTGAGGAAGCGGGAAGAAAAAAAGATAAAAAACACGCAGCAGAACAAAATGTGAAAACATAAAATTTCTCATTAAACAAACAAAAACAAAAAAGTTAAAATAAAAAATTAATACTCTTGGTTTACACTACTAATGTGGGACTTCCTTTAGTTCATTTCTAGTTCGTTTCATATTGGTTGGTTGGGGTTGGTTTAAGTGGATTGTCACCCTGGTGATAAGCAGTTAGCATGTTTGCCATTTTGGTTCCACAACTCGTGCAACCTACAGCTATTTAGCGGCTTTAATAGATTTCAGTACGTCGTGCAGAGAGAGGCAGCTTCACTCTGAAATATTCTGCAGGAAGTGTTTGCACAGTGTCTTTAGCCTCATCCTTGCGAGGGATGGACACTTGCACAGCAAGTTTTCTAGTGTATCTTATGAGCCCGGGTCATAGCAGCTGCGGCAGAACCTATTGAAAGGCAGTCCTATCCTTTCGGCATGCACCCCAACGGACCGGTGCCCTGTGCACATTGCAGTAAATTTGTACGCATCTGTTTTGCTCATTCCTAAGAGGGCTTTGGTTTTGCGTGGGTCGTAGGACACCCAGAACTGCCGGGTAATCCTGTAAGATCCTGTGCAGTTCCATCTCTGCCTGACCTTCAAATGATGAATTTTGGTAATTTCTGTCTTAATCTCCCTGAGCGAGGCGTCCATGTCCACCCCGCGGGACACATTCAGTGCGGAGGCGCTCTTTGCTAGTTTCTTCCGCTGCCACGTTTCCATACATGTCGCTATGTCTCAGGACCCAAATTAGGGTAATTTCGTATTGATCAGAGATATAGATAGAATGTAACAGAGGAAGAAGAGAGTGGCTCAATGTTAATTTTTTGGCCAAGGAGAATTTTGGAAGTGAAACTTCTTTAGCGGCGGTTGGTTGGTTCGGAGTAAATTGGCGAATTCAAGGAAAATTGTACACGGAAATGGTGCAACGGAAATGATGAAACGAAAATGGTGCAATGGGAATGGTGCAACGGAAATGGTTGGGGATGAAACAAGTGCTCTTGTGTGTATGCATGTGGTATTAATTTAACAAAAATTTGCTAATAAAAGGTTAAAGAAATAGAAAAATACCAATACAAGAATGAAAGTAAAGGTGACTACGTACATAGATAAAAAAAGGATAAAGGCAAAAGTAAAAATGAAAACAAAAACAAGGATGCGTAAAGATAAGGCAAAAAATTTAAACTCTTTACTTATATATAAGGGCAAAGGTGAAGGGGAATACGTAGATGAAGAAAATGATAAACATAAAAATAAAGACAAAGACGAAGATGAGGATACTGATAAAAGAAAAGATGAAGATAGGGGAAGAAAAAATAAAATACGGGTAATTACGGGTCGGCCGCTGTGGTGTAGTGGTAAGCAGTGCGCGCTTTCACTCATCAGCACCTGGGTTCAAGCCCTGGTCAAAGCAACATCGCAAAAAATATAGAAAAAGGTTTTTTCTTAACAGCGGTCGTCCCTCGGCAGGCAATGGCAAACCTCCAAGTGTATTTCTGCCATAAAAAACAGGTTCTCATAAAAATACAATCGCCGTTCGGAGTCGGCGTAAAACTGGAGGTCCCTCCGCTTTGTGTGACAACATCAAGGCGCACGCCACAAGTCGGAGAAGAAGCTCGGCCAAACACTAACATATGTGTAAGCGCCAATCTATTATTATTATTATTAATTAAAGAGGAAAGGATATAGAGAGAGACAACAGAGACTCAATCTGGGGACTATTTTGGGATTTTAGAGATTTTCGGTATTTTCGAGACTTACCGATAAAATAATCGATATTTTTATGGGTTTTGTTATCGATATTCATCGATTTTGTTATCGATATTTATCAATTTTGTTATCGATATTTACCGATTTCGTTATCGATATTCATTGATTTTGTTATCGATAATTATCGATTTTATTATCGATTCTTATCGATTTTTATCGACCTTGTTAGCGATATTTATCGATTTTGTTACCGATATTTATTGATTTTTTATCGGTTTTGTTATCGATATTTATCGATTTTGTTATCGATTTGGCTACCAAAGGTATTATCGATGTTACTATTGAAATTTTCATCGAATTTGTCATCGATTTTGTTATCGATTTTTTGATGGACGTTATAATCGATTTTGTTATCGATAGAGTATAAAGATAAAAATAAAGATAATGGAAAAACAGAATAACATGAATGTTATTAAAACGAACAGTGGTAGAGGGATCTAAGTTGATAGAAAAAAAGAGAAAAAATATAACCTTAAGCATATAATATAATAAAAGCAGATGTGTGTATGTATAGATAGATAAGTAACGTAAGTTTCACTTCTACAGTGTGGCCCAGGCGCACTTACTTTTTTTTGTCAAGAGATTTCGCACTAAATTTAAATGGTTGTAAGTCAAAAAAAGCAAAAACATGCAAAACCACTTGCATTTAAAAAATATGGAAAATTAGGTATTTTTTTTTGCAAGATATGCACTAACGATTGAATGCCATTTTAAAGGAAATTGCGTAACGATAACTTAACCATTTCCATTTGAAGATGCCCAATAAGAACATGCATTTGCATGAGATTCCGAGCCCTAGTCATAAGCAAAACACTTGAACCTCACTGTCAGCTAATATAGGATTCAGAAGAACATAAAAAATAAAAATAAAAACACTTTTGTCTCCAAGTTGACATTGCAATCCCTCCCTTCAGAACAAACACTACTTTGTATGGCGATTTTGTTGTACATATGTATATGCAAATGCATATAATCAAAAATGTATGATATCTGACTACCCTTCAACTGCGTAAAACTTTGTAAACAGCGAAACTTTTTCAGTATTTGGAGTTACATGTGAAACATAAACAAAAATTAATGCTACAGTCATTAACTTGTTGTTATTAAAATTTCAATTGAAAAGTTGTACTTTAGTTGTTTGTTGTTTGGTTCACTTTTCATGTTGCACTTGCAGTTTACGCTGGCAATTGTTATTTCATAGTTGTTGACATACATACATACATACTATGCACAAGTTCAAATACTTCTTGTTGGTTTTGCATTGTTTCATGTTTTAAAATTTTAATTGTTTCATTGTAGTTGAAGTGCTTTGGTAACAGATGCAACAGACAAGGTTTTTGGTTTGTGAAGCATTTAATATACGAGTGTATATACATGTATTTAGTTTTAACAATGCGTAAGAAAATGTATGAGATATACTTATATTAATAATTAAAAACTTTTACAAAAAAAATGTTGACAGAAATACTATATAAATTGTTGCTAAGATACTAGCTGCAGCAAGTTCTTGCGGGATTTTGATATTGCTTCGCGATTTTACTTATTTTTTAAATATTTGTATCTCGAAAACCACTTCACCAATCTTTACCAATTAAATATTTTCTTGAAAGTTTTTGAAATCGCGCAAAAACCGCGGCCTGTAGAAATATCGCTAACTTTCAGTTTTCCAAAATTATCGTTTTTTACTCGTAACTAAGCATTTGGGAAAAAAGAATCATACAAAAATTTAATGTTTCCTCAATGGAATTCAAACCATTAGATATATAATTTATTTTCGTGTGTCTAGTTTAAGAATTTACGTTTATTAGCGTTGTGTGGCAAGGTTCCAGAGATTCGCCCATGTTACTTAGTAAAATTAGTTTGCTTCTGTGTAGGTATGTACATTTGTATATTTATTAAGCATTCTGAAACAACATATTTTAATAATTAAAAAACATATTGAGCCCTAACTACTAAAATAACGTAAGCGAAATTTTTTTGAAAATTTAATTTTTTATGCTGAAATATTCCTAGAGCATATAGATGAATTTCTGCATCAAAAAGAAAATTTTGAAAAAAAATTTGCTTACGTTATTTTGGCGGTTAGGGTCGATATATTTTAATAGAAAATGAAATTTCATAATATGACATAATAATCATGCAATGAACCCACAATAGCACAATGGTAACCTACTCAAAAAAAAAAAACTGAGAGCTAAAAAGCTAGACAAAAATTTTGCAATATAATTTCTAAACAAATTAATTGTATTTTATTGCAACAGCTTTATCAGAACCCTTATATTAAGTCGCTTTCTTTTTGTTCTCCTTTTGCATATTTAATAACTGCTTAGTTTATTTATTGTTATTTCAAAGATTATCTCATTCTTAATCTCCTTCGCAAATTGTATCTTTTTCTTTATACATATTTATAAATATTTTTGTCTTCATTTGTATTTTTATTTTTTATCTTCAGTTTTTACAATATTAAAACAAAATTGAACGTAAGAAAACAAACCATATTTGTTGTAGAAAGGTAAAGAATTTTATTTTTGTTGAAAAATATTTTTTGTCGGTCTATAAATTGACAGTTTTTACTCCAATAAAATCGCACAGATGTGTACGTACTTGCGTTTTCGAAGCAGTAACGTCTGTAGCATCCAAAACGGTGCAGATTCGTTGCGACTGATTCGCGTAGGTGTGTGAATACCTTAAATAAGAAAATAAACACCGCATCTGATTTATTATTCGAACTGCTCAGGTTATTATACGCAAACTAGAGCAGAAGCCCTGCAAGTACCACAAACGAGGGAATACAGCTCCCATATACACAAACCAAGAGGACTTTAATCTACCTGCGAAACTAGGCCACAATTAATCAAGAAGGTATAAACAGCTGACTTTTACCTGAGGGTGCACACATAGAACAACAACAACTGGTTAGATTAAAAAACCCTCTAAGACGTACTTTACTAAGACCCAACGAACATTTGAATGCCTATAAATAGTAAAGAACAAATAGAAACTACAAGAAATTATACTGGAGACGACACAACAACGAAATCGGTTTGTCTCCAAACCAAATTTGGCAAGTGTTGACGGAAATAGTGACACCCATTGCCCATCGAAAGGCGTTTTTGGTGTTGCCGGGCTGAAGCACCATCCTCATTACGGAAGAGAGTGTATTACGAAGCATTTTCGAATTTTTCATAGGACCTATTTTTTACATGAATACTCAACCAGTTGGGACATAGGAGGATTTCATTAGGTCTTGATCATCACTTATAGATAATACCTTCTAGGTACAGGTTCTTCTCCTTCTTATTTTTTAATACAAAAATGTTGGACACTGTAGAGGTTTTGTTATATTTAAATAGCTGCATAGCTTATCCACCCCTCTAAACATATGTAGGCCAAGACATGTTTGATGTAATGCTTTATGGAGTTAGTCATCTCTTCCGATGCTGTGAGTTCAATCGGTATCGCTAGCAGTTTTAGCGAAAATTGCTTCCGGTTAGTGCTGAGCAGTATCATAATAGGTGTTGCACATTTTCTTCTTCTCCTAGTCGTATGAAAATAAGGCAATGACCCATGAGAGCATTGATAAGGAGGGACATTTGTTTTCCCATGAAAGGAGGGTATCGGCAATTTTAGTTTAGAAATACTTTAGGTGAGCTCATGGGCGTAGCCAGGTAGGGGCAGGGGGGGGCGGGCTCGAGCACCTTTCAAATTTTCCTTATATATATATAAAATAGTACCCTGAAATGCCAGCTTAATAGTGTCGAGCCCCACCCTAAATTTCATTCTGGCTACGCCGATGCGTGAGCTTTAAAAGTATGGAATTGGTATTGTCTTTGTTTCGAAACACGTGGCCAAAAATTGGTTGAGACCATAAAGTAAAACTCCAAAATCGTTTCAAAGTTTTATTCGACATGTACTATAGCGAGTTAGAGTTTTATTTCCTGTATGAATATAGCTGCGGAATTTTGATAAAATAACCTAAGTGGCTTTGGACTAAAAAAAAATACCCCCAAACATTTTATATTTTTTATTAAGATTCCTTTGGAAAGGCATCTTTAATTTACGGCTAATTAATCGTTAAGAAATGTTATTTTTTGGAAACCCAATAAAATATTCCTTTAAAGAGAATACGGCCTAACTGGAGATAAAATATTTTATCAAAATGCCACAGATACAGCACATATTTATGTGAAACTCTGTATTCATACCTACACTTTTATCACTGGTAGTTGAAAACATTGATTTTATCGCCTAAAAAGGATTTGTTAATTAAATGCATAGAATTAATTTATTTGCGCTGGGATTATGAGTGAAAATGATAATTGCCAAAACAGTAATAATAGTTGTATTAGATAAAAACAAATAACAATAGCTGCACAGAGCATAGAATTACGCATGGAAAAAATAACTACCGAATGAATTTTCGCATACAAATATCCACATATGTACAGTGTACACATAAATATAAATTAGCAAAATTAGATTGCCGCCTCACTGCGCCATTTAATTCGGCGTAGCAGCAAAAAAGTTTTACCAATAGTGGTAAAAATATGTATATGTGTATGTTTGTATCTCATTATCATGCAAAAGGCTGGCTGGCGAGAAGTATGTTAATATATTCTACGGTAGTAGAGTCCATTTATCCAGTTTTATTTGCATGCTTTTTAGCTGCATATCAAGTACCCGAGCTGGAAAATAAAATAAGCGAAAAATGTTATCATTAAAAACTCTTCTATTGTTGCTGATCAGATTACAGGACCTACCCAGCAAAAAACACGATTACCACAGAAACGAAAGTGGAAACGAGCTAGGCGATAGGAATCGCTTACCCTTTCGCTTCAAGAAGGCCTTATTTTAACATGGGCATGTCATTGGCGGTAAGCCCTTACCCGCAGCATTACCTTCAAACGAAGAAAGAACCCAGGGATAAACAGAAGCCAGAGAAGCGAACAAAGAATGCCTTACAGAGAAACTAATGTAGAAGGCCTAGATAAGTACATACTTATTTATATAAAATTTAAATCAGAAAATGTCTTAAAAGATTAAAATTAATTAAAATTTCTATAAATCAGTTTTTAAACATACATATGTATGAATATAGGTATTTAGATTTTACTTAAAAATCGGTATGTACATACATGAATATTTAATTAAGCTAAAAATTGTACTTCCTCACTCTTGTACTTCACTTCATTGACTGACTTCAAATTCGCTGCAAATTGAACAAAGCAAAACATGATTTTTATGCGAGACAAATTTCCACAGAAAGTAACGGTAGAAAAAGAATTTTTGGATATTCATTCTATTTTTCAGCTGACTACGATGCAGCATCCTACTTTGCATTCCCCGAAATTAAGCAAAGAAGCGAAATAAAAAAAAAATATTGTAGGATATTCTACTTTGCATTCCCTAAAATGAAGCAAAGAAGCGAAACAAATAAAATATTGTAGGACATTCTACTTTGCATTCCCCGAAATGAAACAAAGAAGCGAAATAAATTAAATATTGTACGACATTCTACTTTGCATTACCGGCAATGCCTAAAAGAAGCGAAAAAATTCGAAGGCACTATAACGCTATGCGTTCTAGAATACGTTACCACTCAAAGCGATTACCGATTTTTTGCTGGGTAAGTATGTCTGCCTTTTACAGGTCGGATTCACTAAACTAGTGGGACAAAATGTAAAAATCAAAGGCATGCTTATTGCGTCAAAATGGCATGGCTTACTTCTGAATACAATAGATAACTGTGATTCACATTGTGATGTTTGATCTCTTTCACTAATAAAAAATATTAAGTTTATAAGTTGGCTAGTCAATGCAAGTCAGTTAGCTGTAGCAGGAAAACAGTTTTTTGTGCGATTTCGATTAGCTATTAAATAGAAAATTTTTTCATAAATTCTTAAATTTAGTAAAAAGTTTTTCTTTTATAGCTCTGTAAGTTCGACGTGGAAAGTTGGTGGAAAGTTGAACTTGAAATTTTTTAATTGTATTTTCAAATAGAAAAAACTAAATAGTTTCGCTGAGTTCCGACTTAAAATTTATAAAAAGTAATTCTGTGGAGTATTGAATTTAAGGTAAAATATACTCTTTTTGTGCGCGTTTACGACACCCATACAATTGTTTTCAATTTTCAGAATGGTTTCCCAAATACTGCGGCAACAACCCCAAAAAGCTGCGAGTAACAAGTTTTGAGCGAATTCCAATTTTTTTTAATTTGCCCGCCATATTGGAACCCCATTTTGTATTTTAAAAACTCGAGCTCAGATTCATAATTATCGACCCAAAACCCCCAAATTAACAAGCTTTGAACAAAGTCAATTAATTTTGAATAATTTGTCCGCCATATTGGATCAGCCATTTTGAATTTTAAAAATTCATGGGCCCAAAACTCCGGAGTAGCAAGTCTCAAGCGAATTCAATAAATTTTGAAATTTTTTTTTTTAAACCTGAATGAATATTTGTAATCAGTGGCACGAAGTTGTGTAAAAATTCATCAACGCAAACCTGTTCAAAAAGTTTTGTCCCGCTAGATTCTCTATTCCGACCACTGTGCGGAAATGCACAGCAAAATTTTTAAGCTTAAACCGTTTTTCAAACAAGTCTCTAAGAAACTATTTTTATTCATAAAAAACTCAGCTCACGTAAATCTTAATAAGTCCACTTCTTGTGAAATCTCATAATTTGATAACTGAAGCAAAAGATATTAAAAATGCTTCATTTCCTAAAGCATTAAGATAATTGCTTTATTTCTTCCCGTTTATAGTCAGTGAAATGCAGATTTACTTAGTCCAAAAGAAGCACAGAAAATTCGATGAATCCAAAATAAATCGAAATCTTTTAATCAATATCGAACTCTTCTAATTCGTATGGTGTCTTGCTTTGCTTTAAAAGCGCAAAATATTGTATTCAGTCTTGCAAAATATTTGAATAGAATAGCTTTAAGAAAAATAGACTTAGCTCCTTTTTATCTGCGCTAGTGACATGTTTGGATGGACCTTATAAGTTAATTTTTCATTTACTAAATTTTGTTTAATTAATCTAATAATCTGAATGGGATCATTATATTTTGAACTGACTTCCAAAAAAGGAGGAGGTTATCGGAATGTTTTTTTATTATGTATGTTACCGCATAACTTTGGACCACTTCAATCGATTTCGAAAGGTAGTCTCTCAGAGGTGGTCCCATACTAATACGGTTTAGATCCGATAATTGGATCAGGAAAAAAAATTATATATATATATTTTTTATATGGGAATTGAAGTCGGCTTTTTTTTGCTAAAAATTACTTGTTATACAACAACACAAGGAAAACACAACGGAACACGAATTTAACTTGAAAAAAATAGACCCCTAAAAACCTAAGTATTTTGTGAATATTTGAGCATGACTAGGCTGTTGGTTTTTTATGTTTTAGCAGCTGGTTTGCTTAACAAAAATACCTCGGCACCTTGTCACTTTATATTAAAATGTAATGTAAATTTAATGGGTGCAAAACACCAAGGGACTCCGCTACCTAGAAGATCTTCTGTATCCCTCTGATGTTTCCTAAAGCCAGCCTAATAAAAGCTAAAGGTTTCTTGGTAGATTAATTCCTGCCCTTAGGGACATCGACTGTTGATGAAACGAATTATTAAAGTCTTAGTTTGGCTTATGCCGGACAATAACTCATAAGTAACGTGCTCCGACGTCTCCTTGTCTTCAAGACAAAAAACGCAACCCGTCTCATGTGAAAGCGCAGGCGGTTATGACCAGTTAGTTAACCAATACCCCGAGCTCCGTCAGATTTGCGAAAGACCTCTCCGAGCCGTTTGCTATTAAACGGAGTTTCAGACGGAACAACTCCCTATCCTCTCTCGACGTACGAAAACCATACTCACACTGAGGGAAATAATGCATATTTAGTAAAAATAAACGTTTTATATTTGATTATCGTATAAAAATACGAACGTATTTAAAAATAATATTTTCATACAAAAATTTAGCACGCATGTATTTGAATGTTCACATCTGAGTATGTACATATGTATATGGGGTGTTCCATACCAAACTGGACGGGGTTCACCATTCATGTGTTTGATTTGTTTAAAATTTGAGTGCATTACAAATTTAAAATTTTTTGAAAATTTTTTTAGAAATTTTTTGAGTATGCAGCATTGTGACCCATTAAATTTTAAGCGATTGCAAAACTGGCGTTGTTTTTTTTATTGTTTTTGAAAAGGTTTTACGCATTTTCTTCCATAAGAAAAAAGTGCAAAAAGCTGTCAGCATAAAAAATATTAAAAGTAATAAAAATCAACGCAATTTTGTAGTAGCTTAAAACTTGCACTTCGCAAAACTACATACTCAAAAGAATTGTGAAAAAAAATTAAAAAATTTGTAAAGTTGTAATGTATTAATTTTACTAAACTTCAGAGTATAAAAACAATGCACAACTCAAATTATTGTAGAGTGCACCCCATAATATTATACTTAAATACTGCGCAATTCTCAGAGCTACCATTGTGATTTTTTTTATTTTTTTTTGAGATGGTATATTTTCAAAAACGATTTTTTTACATAAAAAATTTGTATGTGAAAAATTTCTCATGAAAAAAAAAAATGTTAAATACTTTTTTCATAGAAAGGTTTGATATGTGTATGTGTGATTTTTTTTCAAATTTTTTTTTCGCCCCGTTCTCGAGATATTTGGAAAAATATTAACCCGATTTGTTTTTGTTTTTGTGCTGTAAAGTTTTTAAAAATGTATTAATTAAGCTCAAATTTCATATATATTTATTATGTATGACACAAATCAAACACATGAAATGTGAACCCCGTACGGTTTAGTATGGAACGCACCATAACTGGTGTAACTGAGTGCGCAAAGATGATTTGTTGATATCGAGAGTTGTTCAGGATTCGAATTCCACTGTAGGCAACAGCCAAATTAAATATTTTTTTTTTAAATTTTTGTCTTGATTATTCACTTCACGGATGCTTTTTCATACGCGCGTAATCGAATTGAATATTTACCACTACACAGTACTTTCGTTGACGTTTGTAGTAAGATCAATTACTTTTCTATTTGATTTTAAAATTTTTCCCTCAGTGTGGATGGAGTTTTGCCGATTTTCTAGAAAATCACTGTAGTAACTGCTATGTCTATTTACGATGCCACACAAACTTTTTGCTTTTTAAGCGTTCAAGTTAATTTCCTCAAAAAAACTGGAATATTCGATAAAAATAAATTAAATGAACTAAAAGCTAGACCTTAGGGCACATCACAACTGCTTTAATTTTTTATTTACGTAAATTTCTGAAGCTAAATTATTTCCTTTTTTAATGGTTTAATATCAATTCTCATCATAACTAAAGAATGAAAGTTTACAACGGCGCCCTATTTAACGAGATGTAGTTCACTGACGACAGCAGATAAAAAAGTGTTAAATAAATAAAAAGCATTAGTAAAACTGTTGTGCTGAAAAGGCGCACAACACACATATACATATACAAAAATTAAAAAGCGTGACATCAAGTGCAAGCACATCATCAAAGCTGCAAAGAGAAAGAGGACAAAAAATTGTTAAACGACAACAGACAGCCCAACAGCTGTGATGGCAACAATAATTTAAGGGTACTCGCGAAAGTAACAAAATGCCAGTCACGTTGTCGCTATGCGCTCATGGGAAAGCAGAGCAAATAAAACTTCGCAATACAAAAGGGAAATTTAAAATAATGCTGATTTGCTAAATAAGCTGCTGCTTCCATCACTCTGCAATGCATTTGAGTGTGAGCGCACCGAGTAGTGCAAACTCCACAAAGGTATATACATACATACATATGTATACACAAACATACATATGTATACACATACATACATATGTATACACATACATACACTGCCATTTAGTAATAACCCTGTGGGAAAATTTCTAGTTTTGGACTGGTGCATTTCCACCCTGCAAAAAATTGTGCGCCAAATCTCTAAAGAGAGTATTCCGAGATTACTCTCAATCGGGTACAATTGGGCATTAATAAGTCCCAACTAGTCTCATACGGGTACTAATGGAGGTCAATTAGTCTCGACTCATCTCTAACAGGTACTATTAACGATTTAATGACATGTACGCACTTAGTCAATGAAACTTCATGTGCGGCGTTTGCACACAGAGAGAGTATTCGCCTAACAAAACTGAGCACCCCGGTTCGAATCTCAGCCGGCGCAAATTTTTATTTTTATTTTTTTTAAAGTGACTAGTCGCTTTTTATACCCGTTCGGGTATAAAGGTGAACAATTAGTCTCTTCATAGGACATGCTCGAACAAAAGCGATCAGTTCATTCCATATAAAGAGATCAAAAGTGGTATTAGTCGCATGCTCCTTTGCGATTGCTCCCGGAGTCATCCCGGATTAGTCCCATTTTTTCCAGGGTAGTAGATTTAGAACCACTACTATTTCGCTATAAATCTCTTTTGCATGCAAACAACTGGCGAATTTAACACAGCGATGTCATAGGAATTGGAGATTGTCCCCCGCTGCATTATCTTTTCTATAGTTCATAACCAGTCCTAAATTCGACATATGGGATCTAGTCCGCTTTGCACCCCATTTTCTAGAGTTCAGAACCAGTTGTATACGAAAAAAGGAACAAGATGTTTTCTTTTCGGGTTACCATGGTAGCAATTTTTAATTATTTGCAGAGAAATGTATTTTCAATCTGAAATCAAAATGAATGAATGTAAATTATTAAATTGTGCATTTGAAAACACGTTTACATACCTTTGGCTGTAGCTGAATTTACAGAGGTGCTGACTGTTATTGGTTATATTCCAGAAGGTCCCAAAATGTTAAGATGTTAACAAAAACTTTAGTTTTGTTTTACCAAACTATGAAAACGCATCTGCGACGTGCAGACTGAAAGCATATTTGAACGAAAAACCCGCCAAGCAAAAATCTATTTAAAGTAAACAAGCCCTCCGCTGCATCCATTTTTCAATAGTTTCGAACTAGTTCAAAATTCGCCAGATGACATCTAGTTCATTCTGCATCCCTTTTTCGATAGTTTTGAACTAGTCCTAAATTCGTCATTTTAGATATAGATTTCTAAAATTGTTTTTTAAAAGTACCACATATCGCTGCATTTGAACTGGTGGCGATCTAGTTACTATCGGACTGGTTCGTTTTTGGCTATAAAGATCTAGTACGGAACTACAAATTTGGTTCACCAGTTCGGACTTTTCCCTACAGGGAACCCAAAGCAGTATGTCATTTTTATTGTCATCACTTGTTCTGCGTACCTACAGGCATTCGAATTTTTTTATTTTCTCTCTTTTATCCTTTGTTTTTTTTTATGCAAAACTGCCTCAAATTTGGCATACTTTCGCATTTGAGGGCTTGCGCATAAAAGTAGGCTAGAGAAAATTATCTTAATACGAGTACATTAGGGCGGGTATCTAATATAATAATTATTATTTTTTTTGACAATTCGTGTATGGCAGTAGATTAGGGTGCATTCCAAAATGTCAAAATACAAAGTATCGGTCTCTTTTATTTCTAAACCTAGCAGATTGTAATGCCAAATGTGTGCAACCATGGGTAGATGCTAATTTTCAAGTAGGTTGCCTTTTCTTTCTAGTGCGGTCCTTTTTTTCTAGTGCGGTTTAAAAATAGAATAGACTGATGCTTTGTATTTTGACGTTTTGGAATGCAACCGCACTCTACGTGAAATTTCCATGGAGCTTTCCAAAAACCATGGAGCTTGCCAAATTGCGGAAGTATCGTAAAGAAGTGTTTGAGTTTTTTTGATAAAACCTTGGGTTTTTGGTATGAGGAGTTCAGCTCTGGACTTATATTTTCTCAAAGCATCCACCAGTGGGCTCAACATTGAATTTTATTAATTTTCCCATGTTTAAATATACATAGTATATATAGATACATATATTTTATTTTTTCTTGAAATGTTTTTTCGTACAACTAAAATTCAAAAAAAATATGTATAAGAAATAAAATCATGCGTAAGTGAACTTTCTTTCCATTTTACGATTGTTTCTCTCCCACTCGCATTGTGCAACCAACTTATATTGCGCCTTCCGGCGGAAGTTTTCAGAAAAAGATAAGCCCAGCAATTTATACCCCATACCAAAAAACCTTTTATGGCTTGCTTTTATTCAAAAACTGATTTTAGACTCAGTGTTTCTCCGGACTATTGTCTTTGAATTTCACGTATAATACTCCAATACCACACACGCATAGTCGAAAAATCTCCCATACAAATTGGTCCGCTCTAGAGTACATACATACATATGAACATCCATGAATATGAATATCAGAAGTAATTTTTTATCTTTGAAAATATTCAGAAGGACGCAGAAAAATTTTCAAAATAACGCTCTATAGCTACATAGAAAAAAAAATAAAGTGAGAAGATAACTTCTTAAAATGGAACAAATCCATTACCCCTGTAGTGGTATGACAGGGCGAACGAGTGATCAGTTTTTCATAATGAATATTACAGGAAAATTCTGGCAACTGTTCACAACTCACCACAATATTTCGAAAGACAGAGGCATTTCGTAAGACAATTGTAGATTCTGGCAACTATCTTGGAAGCATTTTTCTGTCCTCCGCAAGTCTGATTGAAAGAGGTGCTAACAAGAATGTCTTAGCGTTATTGTGTTTGCCATTTAGCAATCAGTTTTCTAAAAACTAATGAAATTAAAAGAAATATATACATATATTTTGTTCTTTTTAAAACAATAAATGATGCTATAAAGTTTAGTCATGTTTTGTTTTAAAACAGTGCCGACAATACGAATACTAAAAGATCTGCATAAGTGTGTGTGCTAAGCGCGTGAGAAGCGAAAGCATAACTTCGTGCATACACATCGTTAGCGTTGGTATAAAAACACGAAGGCGAAATCGTTTCTGGTGTTTCATCCTCCTTCTCGAAAAAATATGTATGAACAAAATTCAATTAAAATAGAAAAAAGTTAAAAAACTATAAATAAATAAACCAAAATTTAAATGAAACTAAAACGATATATCTCTTTTTAAGGAAAAAAGACAATAAAAATATCAGTTTCTAAAATGAAATGAAATTTGAAAAAATATTTTTCAAGCCTAAAAATTGAAAAACATTCAATTAAAAGAAAACAAATATCAGTTTCGAAACATTAACTTTTTAGAACAATCCAATTCAAAAATTAGATTAAAAAAGAAAAAATTAATTAAGAGAAAAGCACATATCTAAGAATTAAATGAAAAAATATATATTTTTTCGTTTTAAACAACAAAATCTAAAAATTAAAAGGAAGTGCCGACCTCGGATCTCTCCAGAAAAAGACCTACGCTTTGCTCACTCGGCCATTGCATATTTGTACCAGCGCGAGCCAAATCAGTAAGAAGGGCTTTCTGTCAAAAGACCCTGCCACCATGAAAGTTGGCAAGGGAGTTTTTTTGGTAAGACTTACGCGCTAGATTAAACAAAATCTTTAAAACTGTATTGCCTACAAATATGCAACACTTCCAGGGAAACATAACAGGCAAATAAAAAAAAATTACATTTGAAAAGTGTATTAAAATATGTACGAAATTTCTTGAGAAGTACGTACTGGTTTGATAAATATCAATAGAAACAAAAATATTTTTAACATTTTTAGCTTTTTTTATATAAAATGTTTTTTTCTGAGTATTAAATTTGATTAGAAAATTCCACCAAAAATCGCGAGTCTCATGTAAAACTATGTGCAGCATTTTAATAAATTACCTGAGAGGAAAAAGGTCTAAATTATTGGGTTCGATTTTAATTTATGTATATTGAAAAAAAAAAATCTAAAAATTGTAAAAGGCAATAATTCCTTAGGGAATATTGCTTATTGATGTACTTAATCATCTCTGGTAATTTTTTCATCGCTCAGTAAGAATTTTTGTTTTTCATGCAAGTTCATATCTGCGAAACTGTCTCCCAAAGTAATCAAATATGTCTGCAAATGACGCAAATAAAGCTAATTCACTATGAAATGTTGAATATTTAACAAAAAACTTTTTGAAATATTAGCCAGTCGCGCCCATAAAGTAGTTAAACATAGTATGTATGTATGTGGTAGGCACTGTAAAACAAAGTAAACGTACTGCGACAAAAGCAAATGTGCGCTGATGCTGTCTGATGACAAAAACGTGTGTAAAATACAAACACAAAGATAAACAAACAAACAAGGAAAGAAGAATGTACTGATGAGCATAAAGATAAATGGCGAAAATAGTTGAGATTGATGGCTGGGTGATAGTGAATTTTTACGGCAATGAAAATGTTTTTATCGCAAAAACAAGCTATATAGGGAGTCTAAAAGCTACATAAATACCTTTAAAAATGTAATAATTATTCTGTAAAATAAGTATATTAGTCTGAGTGGAGATTCTATCTTTTATATCGATCCATCAAGTGTCACACACACAAACACCAAATTTCATTTTTATATTTCATGTTTTGATCAAGGCAGACGGACGACATTCAGAGCAATTTCTTATATTTATCGTTAGGCTTTTGCTAACAGCGGTTATGCAAAAAAAAAAATAGTACGCTTTTGCAAAAGTGTGCTAAGGTATAAAAATGACTGGATGTCGTTTCCTCTTGCAGGGCAGTTTTATTTTAGGGAATCGCAATGTTAGGTTGAAGTATATACATACGTGCTGAACGATATAATTGTTACATTTAGCAGGGCTGTTTACAGTTTGTATTTTATAACTGAAAAAAATGGAGCTGGCCAAGCGCCATTTCCCAGTCGGTAAAAAGAGGAGTACTTCTAAATAAGACTTTTTCTTTGGAAGGTGTATTAGAAGTTCTTCCAATAGCACTGACCCGTAGCAACAAAAGTCAAATACAAGAAAAAATCGCAGTTGCGACATATCTTATACAATGCTGAATCTCTATTGCGTCATCATAAATTATTGACTCTTCTAAGATGAATTTAAGGCCCTCCTCACAAATAAAGAAAATGAGGAATCATGAACGGAAGCACAATTGCTTAAAAGTTCATGAATTGGTCCTCCTGGTAGCTCCCTTTTCAACTCATTTCACCGACTGTTATATGCATACATAAGTAACTACATATTTTTGTCTTGAAGGCCTATCAAAGACCCCGCGTCATAATAACAAACGGACTACGTATTGACATGTTTTACCAATAAAGTTTTGTGGTTTTCAATTTAAGTTGTTTTTTTTTCTAAAAATATGGTTTATTCTTTAGCAAAAACTTTATAAATGCAAGTTTGCACAATATTAAAGAAAAGCTCAACAAACTTCCACAAGTGTCTCGTGGACACATTTTTAAGTTCATGCGTAATCCACATCTCGCCAGCTAGGTTATTTAAAAAGTTATAGTTTAAGTTATATATATTACAATCCAAATGTTTAAAAAGTTTTTTTCTCGAATTCAGGTTTTTCGACTTAGGCAACTATTGCTTATGACCACAAATACAGTGGTGGAAAAATAAATAGGGACGCGATATTTTAACAAATTTTCCTATCTTTCTTTTGTTTATTTAATAGTTATTATTTTTTTATAAAAGTTCATTATCTAACAAAAACCATTTAAATTTATTAAAATTCTACAAAATTGCATTTAAATTTCCAACTTTTGGATTCGGTTTTTTTTAGAATTTTTTCGAGTATGCAGTTTCGTATCCCATTAAATTTTTAGTAGAGTAAGTGCAAGAAGTTTTCTGAGATTTTGTTGAAATTTGTCGAATTATACAAAATTTTGTACAAAGTTTGAAATTCGGTCTTAGATAACGAGTTATACGTTAATAAAAAATAATAACTATGAAATACTCAAAAGCAAAGTAACCAAAACCTGTAGGATCAAGCTTGCTCATGTATATTTTCGCTACCGTACAGATATATATTTTATTTTAATTTAACCGAAAAATTCTACAGCAACTGTAATTATTAAAAAAAAGTTCAGTAATAATTGAAGAATAAAAAAAAAAATTGTTTGGCCTTGGGATTCGAACCCACGACTTCACAGTTCTGCTGTGTGTCGAGGGTTATTTAATTTAAAATTAACGTTGCCGTCTATTTATGGTTTACGGGAGTTTAATCTATCTATCTATCTATATACTTATTTCAAAAAGGTATTTTTCTGTTACCAAACGATACCTCCTTTAATATTTTATCAAATTTAATGAGTAATATCTCATTTTGAAGAGGAGAAGCTCACGTACGTGCGAAAAATAAGCACGCTATTTAAATTGAGTTATTTATTTAAAAAATGGGGTTTAAAAAAGCTGAAAGCACTGTCTCCGGTCATATCTTCCATAATACTCCATCAAATTGAATGACTGAACCATCATTTTGAAGCTTCACTGGCTAAGGTAAAACGTAAAAACTTTAAGGGTTAATTTATTTCGTTGAAACCGCAAACCCGAGAAATAGTCAACCAAAAACGGAAAAATCCGTGCAATTGAAATTCACGCGTTTTTGTATATAAAATTGCATAGAACAGCACGTTCTAATTTCATATTTCTTCTTTCACACCTGTTTAAGAAATTTTGTTTTGCCCCTCTTACCGCTTTGCTGTATTATAAATCAGTTAAAAAAAAACAATATGGCTTAAAAAAAATCACTTTCCTCAACGGCAAAAAATAGTGACGTCCGCACCAAACCCTTTGTTTGCTTTTGTAATATAATTCCATTGATAGATTTTGTTTTCTATACTTGACAATTTTTTGACTTTGATGATCATATCAAAATCGCTGCCGTTTTGAGAAATGTCCGAGTACAACGTTTTACTGAAAATATGCCGCCAGTACTTTAAATTCATTTTTCACTGTTTGCTTCCCATAAGTATAAATTTAGACCTCCCATATGCCACACAAATTTGTTAACTTAAAATTTTGTTCCACAAAAAATTATAAGAAACGGCCGAACGTAAAGTATACAGTGTTGGGATTTGCCCATATGAACTATGACAAAACTATAATAAGAGCAGATAAATGTGCCACTGGAAGTCATTAAGTTAATACATAGTTGGTGAAAGTATTGCACCAAAATGACCCAATAAAAAAATTGATTTTGGGCGAGGCGAATTTCGCCGGGTCCGCTAGTATTAATAAAAAAGTTTACACATATACATTTTTTTTGTTATAAGACATGAAATTCTAGAGATATTTTCAACAGAAAATCCACTGAATTTAGCAGCAATAAAATAAATACATATGTATATTAAATGCTTAATGTTTTTGGAAAGGAAAGTCAATTGCTTTCTATGTAGCATGAGGCAGTTAAAAACTGTTTTTGCTTCTCCTTTTTTAGCTCTGTACTTGCCTAAGAAATTTTGTACTTGGTCCATAAAACACGCCTGTTTTTTATCTTCTATGTGAAACCACTTTTGAAACGCCTAAGTACAGTCAAGTCATGCCTCATCTGGTATCGCAGTTGCAGAGAATATCTTCCTCTTCCTTGAGTAATTTCAGGGCTGCAGCATTTCTGTCCATATTCGAATGACATTACACGAATCGATACGAATTATAATTATCTCGATAAAAGCACACTTTTTTATCGCTCTATGGTGTCAAACATGTAAAATTACTTAGGTATGTATGTATGTATGTATCTGCAGTTTATTTAGCAGAGCTGATTCGATTTATCTAAATTAATTACATAATAGCATGTGTCAGATTTCAAGGAAACTTAAGTAAAACTTCAAAGCAATAATATATGTGTAATAAAACAACAATAAATTATTTGAGCAAGAAATTTATGGCAATAATAAAATATATTGCTGAAAGAAATATCAAATTATGAAAGTTTGATGTCATGTTTATATATTTTATACAAGGCCGCGGCAAATTTTGCATAAATGAAACGGACAAAGGGATTTCATCCTTTGTATTTAGAAATAAACAAGCGAAAGTAATATTCGAAATTGTATTGTGAGGATTTCCTTAAAATAAATTTGATGAAATTATACCACCTTAGTAAAGACATACATATATACATTTAATTAAAATATGCTTGCTGTTTCCATATTGCCTATAATCGAAGTATTTACTCTTGATAAAGACTTTATTCATATGTTAATTACAGACGTGCAATTTTGAATATAATTATGCTTTACAAAATATGTATTCAAATATATTTTCGTAGATAAGAGCACAAAAGGCGGGCTGTTACAAAGTCATAATTTTGCAGCTGAGTTAAACAAGCAGAGGAATGGGTACGGCCGGAAATTGTGGCTTAAATTGTGAAGATACATTAGGCTGGGTCTGCAATCAACTATTCTAATTTGAAACCATACTTTGCGATAAGTGCGGCGAGTCTCAAACAAAACCGAAGTGGTACATTTTTTCTAACTTTTTTATTTATGACTCCACTTCAAAGTGTGAAATGTCGTTGAAATGATATTTTTGATTACTATACATTCTTTTACATCCAGGTGAACCGTGCGTACCTCCTTAGCCTTCTAGTTTCGAATAACTAAATTTCTACCACATTAAATAGCACTTCACTAAATGTTAATGTTGATGGATAACTCATACGTCGCGGCATGCGAGTCACTTTGGCAAACAGGCAAGTTATCAAGTGCATATCTTTTGGCGTTGAGTTTTGAAATACGTGCTTTGTCATAACCGATTCCCAGTCTGCTACTCTACTTAAGTTGTTCTTACACGATATGTCACAGTCTTTATTTAACTATCGGAAAATACGATCTTTGAAAACTAAATAAACTTAACTCAGATGATTCTACCTGTGTGTCAGATGAAAATAGAAGCATTTATATTTCGTATGTACGTGCATCTGCTTTGTACAGAAGCAAATCTAGTTTGCCTTTACACGATATGTTGGCCTTTCCATATGTAAAAATTGACATGTACACATGCAAATACCTATCGTGTAAGAACACCTTTACCTGCCAGACTGAATTACTACGCATGCCATGGCGTATGAGCAATCCATCAACATTAGCACTTTGTCCGATCGAAATAGAAATTTCAAGTCGCTGTAACTTTTCTATTTTATATTAATTTATTTTTACGCTTCCAACGAAAAAAATTTAATCGCATGCTAAAATATTTAATTTTATGAAGTGGGGTAGAAATTGGCTTATTGGGATTTAGTAGTATAAAGTGCTACTATAGAAAGCAAAGTGTCAAAAAATGTAGTTTGTTTGGCATAAATATATGTAGATCTTATTGTGGATTCCGGTAGTATACTCATCTATTAAAAATGTTTGTTTGGGAAGATTTTTGTTTAAGGCGCCAAACTCCTAGAAATAGACGTGGCAATTTTAGGCATAAGGCTAACAAAATGCAGATTTTATTGTGGAATTCAGTAGAATATCTCCTCGTTAACGACCCTTGCTCGGCAAGTTTTTTAATTTAATCCAAGAATCTTCTAAAAATAGGCGTAGAAATTTTAGCACCAAAGTTAGAAATTTTAAACTTAAAAAAAATTCACTGCAAATTCACATTTTATATGACGTTCAAAAACATCGATAGCAGTGTCTTAGCTTACCTAATTTTGAAGATACGAGCGATACAGTAAATGAATATTTTCGAAAATGGACGTTATACATATTTAAGCAATGCCGAAAATACTTCTTGCTAAGTTTTCAGGACCATGCGATTTTTAAAGTTAGTTCGTAATTAATTCCAAATACAAAATATTTTAAGACAAAAACATCTTTAGGGGTCGGCAACGCATTCCGAAAGTGCCAAAAACCAAAATTTTTTTGGATGAAGATGTTTTGTTGTTAAGTTTACTTAGACCATGCGGTTTTTAAAACCTATTCAATCCCAGCTCGTTTCGTGCATTTCAGAGGTCCGGAAACGATTCGGAAAATCACAGGTTTTAAATTTTTACGGTTTTTGAGTAACTAAAATCTTAACGACAAGACTGTGCATAGGAGCAAATCTCACGAATTGTTTCGTTTAGTGTCACTTCCGTCTCTCGCCAGAAAAAAACAAAACGCTAAAGCATTCTTCTTCCATTTACTTCAATCAATGGTGTTCCAGAAAATAGTGCAATAAAAAATAAATCAAGTATTTGAATAACTTTAGCCTTAAAACATTTATTCAGTCGAAAGAGTAACGAAATTACTCATTTTTTCATTGTCACCCGAAAAAATCATACTGATTTTTTTAAAATAATTTTGAGAAGTTTTCAAATGGAATTTTCTGATTAATTTTAAGTAATATGGCTTTTACGTTAAGTCGTACGAGTAAAACGTGTAAGACGAGTGCGTATGGTGCTACGAGACGTATACGTTACATACGCAACTGTGGATATATGTATGAGCTTGATGAGCAAAATTATCATCTTCCTTATGTGCCCAGGTAAGCCACTAAAGAAAGTGATTGACATGAAAATTATAAATGGAACGGCATTCAGTGAAGTTTAATTTAATAATTTTCATATTAAAAAGATATAAAATTATTGACACAATTGTTTTAGCTTATTGTGGTCTTTAATTTTCAGTTGTCACAGTCAGCTATCTGAGCAAAATACTACTTCAAATATGCCGAAAACTTAACTAAATACAGGGAAAATTTAAGCCTTCAATACTATGCGCTCAACATCAAAACGCAATCTTTAACTTTTAGAAATATTTCTAATATTTAATGTATATAAATCATTCACTGTAAAAAAATCAGTCATACTATCTATAAATTTTATAAATCCGAAAACCCTACAAGGGTAACGCACTAAGCAGAGGACCGTTGCACATCAAGAAAAAAAAAAAAAAAAAAAAAAAAAATTTAAACAGACAAATAAAGTAGAATAAAGCAGCCAACATATACTATGTATTCTCCCCTGAAGCACACATATGTACACACAAATATCACCATCATAAATCGAATAAGAACAAATTTGATACGATTAACACGAAATCTGTAGCGATGCCAGCGGCGTGCAATCAACAAAAATAAAATCGGGTGGCAAAAAGTATAGGCAGGAGAAAGCTGTTGAAAAAATAAACGCCTAAAATAAAATAAAATTGAGAAATAGCAATAATTTCATTTGAAATGTCGTTAAAGTTGAAATTCAATTTGCGGTGGCTGGAAAAACGTGCATGGCTTTTAAATTTATTTATTTGACAAATAGGTTTATTTAATGCCTTTATATATGTATATAAAAATACTTCGTTATGATTCAATAGGACATACGGTTTATACATATAGTGCTCATCATAACTATACGACACTCACATATTGCCAAAATTTTATTATTTATTTTATTATAAATAATTTAAACTTAAAAACTACACGTTTTCCAAGAGTACTACAGGAAGCGTCAACTGTACTTCAGAAACTGGAAAAATGTACTTCAGAATAGTCAGTTGTAAAATAAGCTGACCCTTTTTGAAGTACAATTTACAGTTTCTGAAGTAAATTTGACGCTTTGTGAAGTACTCTTGGAAGAGGAGTAGTTTACTCTTTAACAATACCATGTAAATCCAGGCTTCAAAGTTTGTATATTAAAATAATGAAAAACTTCCGTAAAAATTTATTTTGATTTCTGCGAAATATTTAGAGTATGCAGTTTTTAGCCGATTTACTTTTAGTATAATAGAGTAGAACTTAAAAGTAGCTATGATTTACCATTGATTTTTAGTAATTGCTTGTGTTGCAGATGCTGCCCATATAAAAATATCGTTAAACTTACCTATGCCGAATTTCCACTAAGCATTAAATGACGCAAATGTTAATGATAAAGTTGGGCATTAAATAATACCTGCGCCATTGGGTTAAGAATATTGGCATTAAATTCGTGTCCACATGGCATTTTTTAAATGGCAAATATTTTTCGTCATTTAAATTCCTAGCGGGAATTCGGCATTATTTCGTATGGAAGAAAACTACTTACATGCAGATTGCGTAATTAAAGATAAGGAACCAGGTTGACCGAGCTTTGCTCGAAGTACATATACTTTCTAAAGTTTTCTAGGTTTGGATATCAAATACTGGTCATTTGGATAGCTTTAAAAAAATATTTTGGAAAAAAAATGGATTTGGAAATTAACAAAATAAAAATTTGTATTACACACTTTGTGCATATGGAAAGCATTGTTTAAGAACCTTCTATTGGTACACATGAATAGTAATATTTGACCCTTTTTTCTAAATAAAAATAAAATAAATATGCTATTCAAAACAGGTGGCAACCCTGTTAAAAATATTTTTTAATTAGGGATTTTTAAACTAACGTCCGTTTGGTAACCATATTAAGATGTTTTAATAAATTTGTCGCAAATTTCGAATAGGTGGCAACATTTTTGGAGATATACCCATTCAGATAACCTCGAACTGCAAAGCCTTATCTGTGTACAAAATTTCATCAAAGTTATGCTTCCGAGAACTCTATGGATATACATATATACATATATATATACAAGATTTGCTCATTTAATGTAATAAGATATCTGATAACAGAGCCCGACAAAATTTGGTCAATGTGTTCCTAGAATCTCCGTAGTTTCCTTAATTTCGCTAAGCCTTATTGTTTCAGAGTAACAGCCGGCCAAAGGTCTTTAAATCACCAAAAACTGATACTAAATACTATACATATACGATGTGCAGGCAAAAGTACTTTTACAAGACTTTCAAAGTAATAGGCTTTGAGTCTTTAAATGAAAAGGTCTCATTTTTTTATTCGTTTAGTGAGTTGTTGTATTTGTTTTTAAATTTTACCTAAGTGTGCATTTACTGGAGTTGTGAATGGGTATCCAGTGCGTTGAAGCAGAGCAGTGAACAAGTATCAATGATAAGTACGAAGAAAATTGTTGATCGACTTTTTGCGCTCTACGCATAGAAAAAAATGAGCTATGGAAACTAGAAGCTTGTCTCTATATAAATTTTCTAAGTTAAAAACCGAAGAAATTTGGCATAGATATTTTTTATTGATTTTTTGCGAAAATCCTTCTGGAGTTTATTAATGTGAATATCTTTTAAGAATTGCAATTCTTAGAGAAAATCTATTTGCTTGCATAAAATTCCTTTAAAAATAAAAACCTCTTAATGTTATAAAATGTTTTTTTGAATACATTCAAATGAACTTCCTCTTAATTAATTCTTAATTGCATACGAAAAGTAATTCATATTACCACAAAGAATAGTGCAGCTATGACGATGTCCGTATAGATGGGGCTGTAAACTGCCATTCAATAACTTTCGGGTTCAATGACAGGTCAGTGAAGTTTAAAGTTTTTATAGATGTTATTTATAACTTTCTCTATAACAGAAGAATATCTGTTTGAAAAAAAGCATAGGGATATTTTATCATTCTTTCTCCTTGTACTCGTGCCGGTCAACATGGGCACCCCTAAAATTTTATAGTTTTCCTTATATAAACCAAAATCCATAAACAGCGCCAAAGATACTTCAGAAGCAGGGTAGTGCATTTGGTGATGTAGGAGTACTACTTGGTATCCTTTTGATGTGCTTCTTTTATATGATACGTAATCTGTTCTTCTTTTATTCAGTATTTAGTTAATAGATATTGCTGCTGAAAGATGACCCATGGCGATAGTTTCAGCAGCATCTACTATCATCCTTTTCCTTTGAAGATCGAGCACTTTTATGATATACATACATATGTATTTATCGCAGTCGAGCTAATTTTTCTTTGTTCTTTCGTTCTCAAGATCTCTCTGTGGGCGCCATTGTATAAATAAATTATTATTTGTTTATTACTGTTAAATATCTGTTTGATATAAAAGCATTTCAACTAAAAAATTTCTCTAAGAATGTTTCCTAAGCATAGACTAACTTATTTGACCCATTGCCCAATCAATTGCATATGCTTTATGCTTTAGCTTAAAATTTTCTGCACTGTTATGTAAGCCAATATTTGAACTTTAAGTTGATTGGATAATAAATAGTTAACATTACTCTACGCATCCTTTCTGCTAACCACATCTTAACGAAGCATTTTCGTGACAATTAATTTAAGAAATATTTTCTACGTATTTGGGTTTTTATATTACCAAAATCTTCCATTGCTATCATGTAAATGAGTTCTACTACATACTAGCTGAATAAAATTCCTTAACTGCATACATATGGGTAGTACATAAATTTCCTTGTACACATAATAATTAACTAGCATTCTTGTACTTTCGGAATTTATTTGTATACGCATGTCTTCCCAGAATTTCATTTTGTATGCATATCGCAATATTTTCTATAACCCTTGGCATTTTATATGCATACAAATAAGTGATGATATAATTTGATAAAACTATGACGCACTCAACTATCACGAATTGCTGAAGGTGTTTAAAACCATTTAGTGGAACCCAGACTCGTTTCCTAGTTCAAAAAAGTATTTCGTACTAAACGGTCCTCCCTTGGCAGCAGCGTTGCCAGTTTAGCCGTTTTCCGGCTAGATTTAGCCGGTTTTGATAGCAACTAGCTGGAGAAAATTCGATCTAGCCGGCAGCCGATTTGTTAGCCGGTTTGTAAAAAAAAGTTAGCCGTTTTTAGCCGATTTTACTATTTGCCTAATTTTCAGGTGCAAAAAGTAAACAAGTTGTTCGAAAGCAATAATGCAGACCCAATGAAGATTTTTAATGAACTCAATGTTTTACTTTCGCATCTATGCTCCCTAGTGGTTATTAGCGCGGACACATTTGATCCTATATGCTCCCCGTTGGAACCATACCTTGCTCCATTTCCTCAGTTTTATCACAGTTTTGAAGAGTATTTAAAAACAAAAGTAAGCACAAACGCTTTTGACCACGAAGCCGAGAAAATAATTCGAGAAAATGGTCGCTATTTTATTATCACTTTAATAAAGGAATTACGCCAACGCCTCCCTACAAATATTGCCACACTAAAAAAAATTGACTTTTTTCGGTTGGAAATGCATTAAGAGTAATTAAACCAAAAGTATTTGTTCAACTACAGCAACAAAAACACAAATATAATGCCGACGAAATAACATCCATAGAGATGCAATGGCAATGGTTAACGTTACTTACCTGGAGTAATTTATACTCAACTGTAAAATTTTGGGCCGAAGTTTATCAATTTCGAAATGCCCTAGGAGAAAACCCTTTTGCTGACCTTTGCAACCTAGTTCTTAGTTTTCTTGTTTTGCCTATAAGTTATGCAGAAGTAGAGCGAATTTATAGTTCAATGAATATAATAAAAACTAAGCAAAGAAATCCAATGTGCGTTAAAACGTTAAACGCTATTTTATATATAAGATACGGTTTAAAACGTGAAGAAAAATGCTGCCATAATTTTACTGTAGATGACGATCTCTTAAAATTAATGAATTCAGGTGATATATACAATAGTGATTCATTTGATGATGAGGAATATACACTCGATATAAATTAATGGTGTTAACTAGTCTTTCGTTTCTTGCGATTTATTTAAATAAAGCATGTGGATTTTCACTAAAACATTTTAGCCGTTTTTTGCCAGAGTCTATGTGAAATTTCACTAAAACATTTTAGCCGTTTTTAGCCGCTTGTTTTTGCCAATCTAGCCGGTCGGCCCAAAAAGTTCTGGCAACACTGTGGAAGTTTTACAGGAATACTATTCTAATAAAAACCATCTGTCGTTCGAAGACGAGGCAAAGCTCGACCAAACAATTAGCAAAAGTGAAAGTGTTAATTCATATTTGTTTTTGCTTGACTTGACCAGAAAATCTGAAAGATAAATTTCAGACATATACATATATACGGAAATATTAATGGGTCAAACTGTGTAAGGAAATGAAGGCACAAACTGTTGTTAATAAAATTTCATTACTACTTTTTGCACACACATTTACACATTTCCTTTGTGTTGGTGTTGTTGAACAGCTCTTTTTGGTTAAATAACATACAAGGTTTATGTTGTAAATAGATGAATTACTAATGTACATACATGTATTTTTGAAATTTCAATATGAAAATTCGTATTAACGAGAGCTAGGCAAGATATTTACGGAAATTATTGTTAAGTTAGATTTTGTAGAAAAGTGTGGTGTTCAAAATCGGAACTTCGATAATAGGAGAAAAATGTAAAAACGTGTTATTTGGCATGTCTAGAGTTTAATCAAACATTTGTTTGGATATGTCGAAGCATTCAGAAACTTGGGCTTTCTATCACCCTCCAACCGGTGTGCGGTGTATCACTGTCGCTCTAAAATGGACTTGGACGCCATTTTGAACAGAAAACCGACCTGGAAGGGCAAGGTTAAGGAGCAGGCCAGAAAGTTGTTTACCAACATCTACGCCTGAAAAACGGATAGAGGCAAGAATGGGTTCTAAAAACTCACATATCGTTGGTAATACTGCAAAACGGTCTATGGTCTCTTACTTGCACCGGAATGCATCTGCAAATCGTTACACCCTAATAAAAGAATGACAAAACTGTCTACCGTAGGCTGATGAAGATGAATGATTGCCAGAAGCGATCAGATACAGATAATAGATCAATTAAGCACCAGAGGTAATAAGTGATATAGACCGTTTTGCAGTATCACCGACGATATGTGGTTTAAGCAGTCGCACATCTCGTCTGATTTAATAGTAGGCGTCAGAGTCTGGTGGGCATAATAAACTCACAAAGGTTCAAAGTCCTTGAAACACTACTTAAGTTTCTGTCTTGAACATTTTTAAAGAATTTGAGGTAAGCTGCAATGCTATATGACTAAAGATCATCTTCTCAAGTAAACCTACCTAAACACAAATTTTGTTCTGAAAAAATATGTTTGAAGGGCAGATAAATTTTAAAACCCACTTAAGAAAATGGCTCTGAATGCACTGGAGGGACACCAGCTTCGGTCACACTAAATGCTAACCACTTACCTAGATATTTTTATGTCCCTAGACGACAAATTATCGCTTCTCCATCTTGCGAACAAGCTCTCCACACGTATTCCCTCTAGGAATAATTTGAGAAGACGATTTTTCTTTCGGCCATCAATATATCTTTACAGCCGTCTACACGGATTGATTAAATCTAAAACCCGAAAGCGGGATACACTCGAAAGATATATCTCCGAATCTCTGTTTAAGAGTACCAGAGCACTGATGTGTATTCCAAGCACATCACGGTTCGAGACTTATCGACTCAGATTTTGATTTGCCTTCAGTGACCATCAAATCCTGTAGCAAAGCAGCTATTAGGACACTGAAATGCTATGAAATCTTGTCCAAAGTGCCGATGAAATGCAGAAAATTCCTTAACAATTGCAAAAAAGTAATTGCATGTCACACGAACTGTTGCAGAAGGGAATCCCCCTTTCGGACATCAAGTCCTCTTCGCCAGCGGTCATACCAGAAAATTATGTATTAAATTAAATTTCTCAACAAGAAATCAACAACGCATTTATGGAGCTCTACGCACAACTCCTACGAAGGTAATGTGCGTCCTACTCAACATTTTGCCAAAGAGAGATTATTGGGAAAAAAATCGCGAAGTGTGCCGCGGAAATTATCCGGACGGGGAGTTACTTACCACTCTGGCAATTCTAAAAGTATTGACTTTACAAAGAAGTATAAAACTTCAATTCCAGTTACGGAATTGTGCTCCAGGGGGAGGAGGGTGACCCGAAGGAAAAGGATCACTTCACTTCTACTTCGATGGTTCAAAACTACAGAACAGCTTAGGAGGTGGGTTCTTCTCAGCACAGTTGAGGCAGGAAAGATTATTTCGCCCACCCGATCACTGCAGGATCATTCAGGCTGAAGTGTCTGTAATAAAGGAAGCGGTTGAATACTTACGTATAGGAGAAATCCTATGTAACAACATCTCCCTCTACTAAGACGATCAGGTGGCACTCAAAGCTATTGACTCGGTCACATGCAATTCAAAAAACTATAGCGGGCTGCTGCAGACCCCTTAACGTGATGGCTGAGGAGTTTGCACTTCCCTCGTCGTAGGTGCCAGGGCATCTCATTATACCAAGCAGCGGGAAGGCGGACGAACTTGCAAGGTTTAGGCTTGCCACTCGCTCCCTGCAAGCCCACTCTTTGGGATGTATCTCTAAATAAATAATTATATAACAATAAATTAGACTGAATTGAACAAGAAGCAACCGTAAGATCTCCTCATGTTGTGAAGAAGGGGCTTACCTACACCCATAGGCCTGCTAACAGGCCATGTTGCCACTGGATAGCACATGGAAAGGTTGGGGGTTCCCCTTAATTACAGAAATTAACAGGGAAATTCTGGCTAAGAAAGTAAAAAGTCTTCGTAAGAAAAATGAAAGACAGATGGCAAGATTGTTCGAAAGACTATTGCTATTCTAGAAAAAAGGTCTTAGAAAAAGGTCCTCTCATTCATCTGTCGTGGTGAAAAGCTGTTCCGAAAGAAAACACTTGTATATCATTTAGCTCGCGTCGCTTCAAAAGTCGCAATGGCCGAGTGAGCAAAAACAGTCGTGCGATTCGAAAGATCTGAGCTCGAGACTCGGGCAGCGGTCTTTTTTTATTCAAATTGTTTTCCATTTTAATAAGATTTCTTTTAATTTTTATATTTTATTCAACCTTATCGTGAGTTATATTTTTCCCGAACCGGTTTATTTTTCACTTTTCATTTCTTCATGTATTTACTATGGGCGGATAAAAAATTTTCGTGTGAACTCAGGATAAGACAAATTGTTTTACTTCATTTAATTTTTAGGAACTTACTTTTTTTCTTCTTTTAATTAATGTTTTTTCTTGGTTTAGCTTAATTTCCTTTTACCTTTTCAATTTTATTGTTTTAAAATGGAAAAAATATATACCTATTATTTTATATAATTTTAACAATTATATTTCATTATTTTTTTCTTTCTAATTTAATTTGCTTTTCCTTTGGTTAATTTCATTTTCTTACCATTTTTGTATTCTATTATTTTAAAAGGAAACATATATTAGTTTTATTTAATTTAATTTTTAGGGACTTATTAAATTTTTGGATTTGTAATTATTATTTTATTATTTTTAAGTTTAATTTAATTTTAACTTTTAGATTTTATGTTTTATTAACTTAAAAATATTTTTAATTTAATTTAATTTTTTTATTTTTTCTTTTTTAATTTAGTTATTTTTTAATTCCATTTTCTTTTAATTTTTATATTTTATTGACTGACAATTAAAAATATATTCGTTTTATTAAATTTAATTTTTAGAATCTTATTTTTTCTTTTTTTAGTTTAATTGTTTTCCCCTTTTTATTTTAAATTTCTTTTAATTTTAAGATTTTGGTTTAAAAAGAGAAGTACATTTTTTAATTTAATTTAATTTAATTTTTGAAATGCTGCTGTCTTCTTTTTTGTTTAAATTTTTTCTTTTTATAATTTACTTTTTAGATTTTATTCTGATCTCATTAGTAGATCTTTCAATTAGTCTTTCGCAAGTAGGTAAGTAAAGAGCTTTCAAGATGGCTGCCACAATTGACAATCCATCTGCGCACTCTGTAGCAGAAAAAGAAAGTTAATGGCTCAGAATTTTTCAAGTGCTTAACCGACATAGTTAAAATAGCAACACGGTGACTATTAGCTTTTGCAGACTACACATATTTCGTGGTTTGAATAGGAGGTTTCTCACGATCTGCGTGGTATCACAATGCGCCCTAGGTTTTTAAGTATGCCTTTCAGCACCATTTTTTCGCTCAAAAATAATGAACTACATGTAAGTTGAGCGGAAATCTAACACAATTATTTTTTAAGAATTTTAAGAAATTCTTTAAATTTTAAATCTTCGAAAAGTTAGCTTCAATCGTTGTTTTATTTTCATTTTTTTTTGTCTCAGTATGCCCTACATTTCTTGCGTGTGCGAACGAAAAATTCCTAGTATTGGCATACCTTTCAAAACATACATTACATATTCACGCATGTGCTTGTAAACCTTCTAACAAACATACCAACGTATGCCGATAAACCCTTTAACAATTTTTCGCTTAAGAATGTATGTATGCATATGAAGTCGGTCTTTGGTAGAACACACAAATTTTGCTTTGCTTTCTGGTTTCCTTTCAGTTTTCCATTTTTTGCCTATACACGCTGGCCCTCACTTTATCGTTTTTAATTTGAAATCAGCTCTCGTTGTGTATGCAAAAGGATTTTCTCCGATTGACTTGGCTTGACTTTGACTTTGACGTTAACTGGTTGGCTGGTTGATTGGTTGTAGGGTTGCTGAGTAAGAACGTGCAGGCACGCAAATCAACGAGAATCTAACAGGAAAAAAGCAACAACAAAAATACATGTGTGGGAATGCATGCGTTCGTGTTTGTGTGTGCGAGTGTGTGTGTGTATAGGCGAGTTTATATGCATGCTAGTAAAATCTTTGTGGCCTACGTGGTTTATACGCAACTGATTTCGCCTAATTTTTGAAGGCTAAAGTAAAGTAAAATAAGCTAAGGAAGTTTTGAAAATAAAAAATGCCCAATAGGGGTCATGCCAAATTCAAGCTGGAAATAATTTCATTGAGTTTTAAATTTGACTTTTATTGGATTGAATAAAAGTAGATAAATCAGATATGTGTGCATATATTTATACATGCATAGATGAGTGCGGCCATGTGAACTTATCCTCAATGATTTTGGCAGGTCACGGATTTTTGAAAAAGGTATATCAATGTCAAGTATTTAAATATAATGCTTATATTGGAATACAAACACTTTTTTATAGATCACTAAATTTTAGTATTTTAAATCGCGTTGATTTTTGAGTATACTTTTTCAGAGTGTTGCGCCTTTCTTTCATTAAAAAAAATAGATTTTGCTTATATGTGCCCAATTCCATTTAAATCATGCAAGCCGACTGAATCTATCTCTCCGAATCACTTGCAATTTTAGTATATCATTCTGCGCTGAAAATAAGGGCCTACGTATTTTTTATTTGTCAACATCATCAAATTTTCATGTTTCATGCACTTTTGAAAAATTCCTCATCAATTTTCGATTCTCACTAATCAAAAATTTTTTTCGTTCTAAATCGTATTTTTATAATTATTATATTTTTCAAAATAATATATTTTTGAAAATAATTATATATCTATTCGATGATATGGTTGATGTTCTTTCGATCTGCCACTTTTAAAATATGCACTGTTCATAAAAAATTCAAAACATTTTTCTTATATTTGGGTATATATAATAACAATATAATAATTCGCATTGAGCTGAAAATTGGCACAAATGTTGGGAACCCCATTATAAATGAAGCGTGAAAATTCCACATCCGCAAAAAAATTATTCGAGGTCAAAGGTCACATTAATTGTTTTTTTTTTGCATTTTTTAGCCAAACTCTAGCATCAAAATAGGTGCCACAAAAGTCTAGACATGCAATTATCTAGACTACAAAACTTTTGTCCCTAGGATTACCATTCCGGAAATAAAGCGATTCAAAAAGTTTTTGGAGAACACTTAGCGAGGAATTAAGAATTATTAAGATTTTTTAAAGGTGAAAAAGGAAAAATTTACAATAAAATGTGTGTCAGTATTTGTAAAAAATGTTTACCGATAATAAAAGTTGTTACATGGTCTGCAAATTGTTGGCCTGTTGAATTGTTTTTACGATATATATTTTTCTAACTACAACATTTCAATCAAGCTTTTATTATGTTTCACCTGTGTGCAATCAAATTTTGCAAGCAATTTGTAACCAGCTTATTGATGAGCTAGAGACTTGAGTGTTTAAACTTAGCTCAGAACCCAATGACAATACAGTGTGAAAGACCAATGGGGTATGTGGTATGTGACAACTGTAAAAGAGCAATACCAAATGTTGAACATAAATATATAGATATTCAAAAAAGGTGGAAAGTAGTTTAGCCAGAAACCCTGCCTACACGACAATTTCTTATATAAAAGATGCATTACTTCATGGCTGCTCAGTCAGGAGAGAAGATCTATCGAAGTACTCCCCAGCAGAATTAGATTTATTTAAATATTGTCCAACTACATCTACAGATGTGGAAAGGAGTTTTTCTAATTATTCAACAATTTTAAATGACATTTTCGACTAATAATTTAAAGTAACATGTTTTCTTACACTGTAATTGTGAGATTATTGAATAAAAATATTGAAAAAAAAAAATTAAAAAAGGAGACAACCGCTGAAATTAAACGTAGAATGCATGGTATGGATAAGAGCACATCCAAGCCAAAAACGAGAGCACACACTAAGGAAAAAGTATCAATAACAAAAACGATAACTATATCGATAGCAAAATCGATAACAACATCGATAACAAAGTCGATAACAAAATTGATAACAAAATCGATAAAAACATCGATAACAAAATCAGTAAAAATATCGATAACAAAATCGATTACAACATCTATAAAAAAAATCTATTACAAAATCGATAAAAATATTGTCTTTTACATCGATAAGTTCCGAAAATATCGATAGCAAAATCAATAAAAATATCAATAACAAAATCGATAACAAAACCGATAAAATATTGATTATTATATCGGTAAGTCCCGAGAATTCCGAAAATCTCTAAATCCCGAAATAGTGCCCAGATTGAGTCCCCGTTTGTATCCTTTTCTCTATAATTACCGCATTTTTTTTCTTTTTTTTTGTTTTATGTATGTTACCGCAGGACCACGTCAACCGATTTCGATAATTCTTTTTGCATCGGAAAGGTAGTGTCTCAGAGGTGGTCCCATACTAATCTGGTTAAGATCCGATCAGTGGATCATAAGATATATATATATATATATATATATTTTTATATGGGAGTTGAAGTCGGTTTTTTTTTTGCTAAAAATTATTTGTTTCAAAAACTTTTTGCCTTAAAATGCTCGATATTTGTTGAATTTATATAAAATCTGTATACAATAATATTTCAACTGCTCCAAAGGATCGATATTCCGAAATTGGAAGTTATATCTGCAAATCATAAGTTGCTAGAGCACTTTAAAGGCTCAAAATTGACCCCAACATAAGCCAATATTTACCGTTGTTTCTACGACAAAACCAATTTGGTTACTTACAAAAATGAATCTGTCGTTGGTTTTGGAATTATATCTTTGAAACACCATACCTTTCTTTCAAATCGCTTCCTTAGTTCTCGTGCAATAAGCGTTTTCGTGAAGAGCTAAAAATTACAACTACAACATTTCAGCATAGCCTCCATATCGAAATGTAAGATGTATTCTACGTCAAAAAAACTTCATTGATTTAGCAGATTCAAGAGAATATTAGGTAAGTAATCGAACTTTTTATAGAGCTCATTTGTCTGGCATATTTTTGCCAATAACAACAAATAAGAAATGAAATTATAAAGCTGCTCATACGCCATGACCACCTCTCAAATGAATTTAGGTGGTAGTGTACATATGAAAAATGCAATAAGTAAAATTCATTTCTTTCGATTTGCCATAAATTTCCCAGTTTGCTTTAAAACTCATACATACTTACCACTCTACACCCAAATTTGTGTCCATATTGACTCCGAAAAAAACAATCGAACACCAGAATAATTAATACACTACGGGCCGTTTTCTCGAGTAAGTTTTAAAATTTACCTACTCTTTAAGCCAAAATTTTGTTCTGAAAATATGTGTGACGGACAGATACATTTTAAAACCTACTTGAGAAAACAGCACTAAAAAGGTTTTATCGACTATTCGTTACTACGATGAAATCATAAATTGTTGCTCAAATATTCTAAAAAAAAAACCATATACACACAAAACCAAAGCGGGTAATTTTTGAATTATTTTACATAGATACATACCTATGCATAAATATCTACCTAAATTTTTGCATTTTACTCATCACATCCAATTAAAATTGCTAAGCGTACAAACCAAGCTGAACAGCTTGAAATGATTTATTTCAAATTTCAATGCAATTTTTAATTGAAGTAATGTAAGGCCTTGAGCCAGAGACCAGAAAGAAAATGTAAAATTTCACAATACCAACTTCAAATTTGTGAACACTCATATGTTATATATATATGTGCATATGTATGATTGTGTTGATATGAAAGCACATTTATGATATTACTTATTTACACATTCCGAGAAATATTCAGTCACTGTGCTCTCTACTCTTACTTGCACGAAATAACTTGTTTACCTAATACATATCAAGTAAATATAGGATAAAGTTACAAGGAAATTCGTATGCGTGTGTATAAATACAATACCTATGTGTATGAGCATGCGAAACCATATGCTATCTAAAGAAAAAGGAGAAAGGAGCGTTTTACGAAATATAGTTCGTTAATTGCTAAGGACATCAAAAATGCTTTTAATTTTGCAACTTGACTCAAACTATAGCCTCAATGAATATTTGTCCCCCACTAAACGAGTGGGCTTTGCAAACATCTACCTAACTCTTAAGCCGGCATCACAACATTTTTACATTTATACAGATTTGTACATTTTCACACTAATAGAGAGGTTTTTTTGGAAATTGTTTTTTAGCTGAACTCATTCTTGACACAAATTTATAGACAGCACCACTCTGTGGCTGGCAAATGTGCAAATCTACACATCGTGTGATCCCTGCTTTAGATACTGTAGCTGTTAAAGCGCACGGTCAATTGAATGCAGTGCCAAAGAAGTGATTGATTGTTTAATAGTTATTGTTTTCTTATAAAATTACAGTTTACTATATAAGTTAAAATTTCAAACTTTGTTGACAAATTAGAAAACAACAAAAACAACACAAGTTTTTGACAGAAAAAAACTTATTACTAAGAATTTTAAGAAAAAAACAAGTTTCAAATGGCTGAGAATTCGCGTTGATTTTTGATAGTTTTTTTTTTTTTTTGAAGGGTGTTAGATATTATTTTCTTACATAAAAAAAAGTTCGAACATATCTACTTTGTGTAGAAGAAAATGCGTGACACCCAGTGTTGCCAACTTTTAAATTTCAAAAAGCACCAAAACTTGGAAAAAAAGCCTTTTACCACACTAAAAGCACTAATTTTTTATCAAAGGATACTTTTTTTCTTAACAGTTTGTTTTTAACAAAAGTAAAAAAATAAATAATATTTGCAAGTATAAATCAATACACGATTGAATAGCCTCTACACATGCTATTATGATTCATGCTTACGAATTAATACCAAAGTACTGCACTTTAAAACTAGTATATCTCGAGAAAGAAAAATCGAATCGCAACAAACGAAAATGGAATTTAAAGGGGAAGAGTAATACCAAATGATGCATGCCTTAAGTAGAAATGAGCAAAACAATTTTTTTTTTCATAATATACCCTCAAATATCGCGAAAACCCGTGTTTGGCGCTTTGAGGTTAGGATATCTTCTGACGAGCTAGAGAAATTCTGCAGATACAAGAGCTTATAAATATTTCAAATTATGTCATGTTTTAACTATATATGAGAAATCTGAGTTCAGAAAAAAAATTACTAAAAAAAGGCACCAGGCACTAAATCATTTCTTTTGCTGTTTTAATTTTCAAAAAACACTAAATGTAGCGCCTAAAGCACCAAGTTGGCAACTATGGTGACACCGTCAGGAAAAAAATTATCAATAAAATAAAATTGTAGTACAAAAAAAAAACTGAAAATTTGCTTTTATTACAGCAACAACTAAAGCTTATTAAATAATTTTTAGATATAGCGATTCGGTTTAAAAAGAATAGAAAGTTCCCTAACTTGATTCAATATAGCTTTTTAAAATAGTTTAAAATATAATTAAAGTGATTGGCCCTTAGTCTAAAGAAATTCGACTGTAAAGTTAGTTGCAGCTTTTTTGACAGATATCCCATTGAAAATTATGTACTTTTATAAGAAAATATAAGCATTAAACTAACAAAAGAAGAATAGCTAATACTGGTCAAAATGTCATGTACATATTATTTTTCACATGACTATACACACATATGTATGTATATGGCGGCTGTATAAAGGACGACGCATATCGCTGCAAAGCAAAATCAATGAATTGTTTTCAGTAAACTTCTGATAAAAAAGTAAAATATAATTTTCAAAGTCGCAGCAAAAACAAAGCAGTTCGAATGAAAGCAAAAGCTAAAATAGTAGTGCTGTTGCTGCTGTATTGAACGTTTTTTTTTTAAATCTAAAATCGCACACGATCTTCTAAAGTGGCATAAATCAAAATTTGGCATTTTTGAAGTTATGCATTAAAAATGTACTCAGAGCATTTATGTATCTTTAAGCAAAAGCTGGAGCAAATTTTTGTTATAATTTGTTGAAAAATCCTAAAGTAAAGTCTCCCTTGCCGATATGTTTAGCATGTGCTACGAAATAGTTGATCGCATTTTCTGACGAACGTATTAGTTTGAGTTGTTCTAAAGCATTTTGCAGCAGTCACAAGCACATATAAGACTACACGTAAACAAACAAATTTTAACCTTCTCGTAACAATTTTTCATAGTGTATATTATAAAACCGAACATGTGCCACATGTATTGATATATTAAAAAAAAATTGTGATTTAATGTATTATGGCATATCCAAACATAAAAATAAATAGATTTCATCTTTTTCTGAAAATTTTTCTGTTATTATAAATTTAAAATCTTATTTCTGATAGTAAAATTATTATACTCATTTATCTTTTCTATCTACTGAGGCAGTTATCTTCTTCAATTTTCAGTAACATATGCATGTGCGATCTGCTGTTCCTAATATTGAGCTGGGAATGTGTATAACAATTGTGACCTTGAAGGTGAGTACCTAAACAAAGTATATCGAACTAAAAATAAACTCTTGCTTAATAAATAAAAAAAATTACGAATATTTACAAAAATCAACGCGTGATCATTTGTTTGACTCACTGTTTGTACATATACAGCCGACAAAATTAGAAAACAGGAGGCCTTCTAGAACCTTTACTCACCCTATTGTTTACCTTAAAACGGCGCGTCTATGAAAATACCTATTAATACAGCTTCCATGGAGAAATAAAAAACCTTTTTCTATATTTTTCCTGAAAACGCTGTGCCTGCAAGCATGTATTTAGAAACGCTGCACATTTTGTCGACTGCATAGATTCGTCCCGCTATACAAATACTGCGACCAGGAAAACTACAAGGTGCTAATCATTGATCTATTTTGATATTTGGCATACGCGAGTTCATTGTTAATTTCATTTAAATATCATTGTTGATTTTCGCGTTTTGTATTTAATTGTAATCCAATTAATTCACTTAGGAATATATAATTCAGCCAAAAATTAAATGCCGCAAATCACCGCAAAAAAACAGTTGTGGTCAGGCAATCAAATACAGTAATAAAATGTAAATATATATCAACATTTTAGCCTTTTGGGCCAATATGCTAAATATAAACGTTTGCAATTTTTTGCGACAGTTAATCAAATTTAAATTTTGTAAAACTTGTTATTATGCAAATAGTAGTAGCTATACTAAGACTATACCTACATATAGTACAAGCAGAAAAAGTTTTGCCAAAAAATCATCATTATTTTTCAATTTACTAAAACGCAACTGAATGCATGCAATTGAACTGCAATTATACTTCTGCTGCGGGAAATGTCACAGCTGCTATGATGCATATGCCTGTGTTTCGCCGGAAAATATGCCACAAATTACTAATTCAAAATAGATCAAAATGTCTGCATGGACGTAAAATAGCAGACAAATTCAGGAGCATGCAAAAACGAGGCACAACAGCAAAATAAAATATACCGGCTCCAAGCTGGCATATTAGTATTTGAATAAAACAATAACAATGAAAATATTTAAATTTCAATGCAACGCAAAATATAGACAACTTCAAAAATTTCCGGAAAGTTGCTATGCAATTTTGTTTTGAATTTTTATTGAACGCACATACATACATACAATCAACGTAAAACATTGAGATAATACGATTGTAGCGAAAATAGTTTCGACATATTTATTATTAGCTTACTGAAATTGAAAATATTTTTTTTTGTGTTCAAATTCGTGCTTTGCTTTTACTCACAGGTAATTGTGCGATTTTTTTGTGTAAAACTTAGTTATGTTTGAACAGTGGCAGAGTACACCAACTCAACCGCGGACGAATTGAGATAGCATTTATGGTGAGCAATCCGGGATACCACGCGAGTCCTTCTCTTTTGGGGTTTTTTGGTTTCTACCAAAAAAATTTCGCTTTTTGAATGCCCCTTTTTCTTCGTGTTCCACTCAAAAATAAAGGAAAACGGTGAGAAAATGTTGTGTCTGTTTCTGAAAATTTCACACTTTTGTAAGGCAAAAGCGGGTCATTTTCTGCCGTTTGAAGCTTTGTCAGGGGAGAAGGTGTAAATAGGTGCGTAAAGTGACTGTTTCACAGATTAACAACGATTTTGTGAAGCAGTTTTTGTTTCGTAGTATTTTTCATAACATCAGGGTAATAGAGACATACTCTTGTTTAAAATACAATTAAAAATTTCGAAAATTATCAGAAAACCTAAGTCAATACAATTAGTGGATGAAATTCATATTCATTAAATTCATATAAATTTTGAAATTTTTTACGAAGCTCGTAAATATGCGAACTTTACAAGGTTTACGAGGTTTATAGGAGTTTAAAAGAAGATCCCTATTATGAAATCAGTAAGCTAGACAAGGACGAGAAAGCAAAAACTTGCGTTTGTACATCGGTGGGTGTAATATCAATTACGTTTTGCACCGTAGAAGGGAAGCATTTTTTGGAAGAAACGTAATCACCATTAAAAAAAATATACATAAAGAAATAGAGCAATTTTAAACGGGTTTGATTGACATCCATGTATTTTAAAAGGTTTCATCCAACTTGCTTATAAATTTTATTTAAACTTTTTGATTTCGAAACATATACAACCCTTTTTAAAAATATTTTCGAAATACAGCGGACATAAGCCTCTCTCGTTTGATATTCATATTATAATAGCTGATTTCTTAAAGAAGTTGACTTTGAATTTTTGAGCAGATGGCAACCCTTTTTCGTTTGACTGAGTCCAAAACAGCATGCCAGTCATTTTCTTCTCTGCCAACTGGCGCACAGTGGGGTAATCGACCCTGAAACTGGAGATCAATTCACACGAGCATTTAATTTATAATATTTTGATGTATTTGTATAACTAGCACCAAATAAAGTAAAAACAAGACAAACCCTTAATTTAGTGGGAATTTGTTTATTTTTAGAGCTTTACAGAAACACCTTTTGCAGTAGAAAAATTCGGCGTTTAAAAGATAAAATTGCAAGTTTATTTGTTGATTAATTTTTTTAAGTAATCAGTTGGGTTTCTGTCGTAGAAACAATGGTAAATATTGGCTCATTTTGGGGTAAATTTTGAGCTTTTAAAGTGCTCTAGCACTTTGCTTTTACAGATATAACTCTCATTTTCGGAATATAAGTTCTCTAGAGCAATAGAAATATGATCCGCTCGAATGATTTTGTTTTTGGTTTTATTAATCGAAAAGTCGAGTGTTTTCATTTAGTATCTATATGGGAAGTATTGGTTGATATCTTCTAAGTACGTTTATTTGATTCAAATATATGGGTATAAATAATTTTCCATACAAAATCACTTCGTGCATGCGCTGAAATTGCGAGAAGGAGACAAAAAGTATGTGTGTGTTTTTCGGCTTTTAAGTAACAGGTGGCACAGCTCCGGAGAAATATTTATAACCCAATCGCATACGTACATATGTATGTTGATTGGAGTTAAAGTGATCTGTTTCTCCTTAAGTATTCTATGTACATAAGTACATAGTCATATCATCAGATCTGTACCGTTATTTCGATTTTAAAAAATGAGGTATCAAATTTGAAGTCTTGGCCTAGAGATGTGCAATAACTTTTGTTTTTTTGGAAAAGGTTGCCACCTGATAAGTAATTAAATATAAATTATTTATAGGTTAAATCAATTATTACATTATGGACATCGATCACGATGGTTTAGAAAATGCTTAATTTCTTCATTACATGTAGGAGGGTTGCCACCTATTTACAAAAATTAATTCAATGCATAAAATATGTAAAATGAGTTACTACAACATGAATATCAATGACAGCAGCTTTAAAAAACTGTATTTTATACTACAGGTGGAGAGATGCCACTTGTTTTGAAAATTTAATTCAACTTTAATTAAGAGAATTAGATAATTGAAATATGAATCGCAATACGGGTGTCAGATAAAAAAGTGTTGAACAGGTTTCAAGTTTGAAATTATTTTGAACAGGGTTGCCACCTGTTAAACTCAATATACGCAATAGGTTAAACGAATTACTACTATATGGATATCAATGAAAATGGCCTTGAAGGACCTTTATATCTAAACTGCTTGAAGAAGCGTTGCCACCCATTTACCAACTCAAGTTCAAACTTAAATTAAGTCGATTAGGAAATTGAAAAATGTCTCCCGATAAAGGTGCGAGACGAAAGAGATTGTGGTTTGAAAATGTTTAAAAGAGAGTTGCCACTTGTTTACAAAGTTAAATTCAATATAATGAATTACTTCAAAATGGATGTCAATCGAAACTACTTTGAAGATGTTTTACTTCCATACTACATGTAGGAGGGTTACCATCTGTTTCAAATTGTATTTTGAATTAAGGTAATCAGATCATGTAAATACTGCATCACAGTAAGGGTGTCAGACGTTTTAGTTTGAAAATAATTTAGAGAAGGTTGCCACCGGTTTACAAATGTAGCAAAGTTGCCATCCGTTTTGGAATTTAAATGCAACTTAAATAAAAGGAATTAGATAATTTAAATATATGTGACACGTAAAGTTAAAAGGGACCTACACTGAGGGAAATAATGTATAGTAAAAATGAATACTTTATATTTGATTATCGTTTAAAAATGTTTGAATTTAAAAATAATATTTTCATACAAAATTTATTACGCACGTATTTGACTGTTCACATCTGAGTATATATATGAGTGTACATACGCACCCCAAGCAAGCAGAGCGCCGCTCTGAGAGCGGTGACAACACACACATTCATACATAGTACATGTTTATCCGTACAAATCGAGTGTTGCGGTGTTGATGGAAATTCAACATTTGAAAGCAAATTTATATGCTTGGGTGCGCAAAGATGCATGCCCCAATTTGTTGATATCCAGAGATGGTCAGGGTTAGAATTCCACTGCAGGCAATATGCAAGTTAAATATTTTTTTTTTAGTTTTTGTCTTGATTATTCACTTTACGGATGCTTTTTCAGAACGAACGCGGTCATTTTATTATGCGCGTAATTGAGTTGAATATTTACCAATATACAGTACTTTCGTTGACGTTTATAGTAAGATCAATTACGTTTCTATTTGATTTTAATATTTTTTCCCCTCAGCGTACAGTTAGAAAAAATCGGTTTTCACTTTTTCATCGACTCTTGTAGTAAAAGGGCCACTCTTTCCAATGCAATAAATCGAAGCTTTCTAGCTGCATTAGTTTTTTCACAATTTCACTTCAAAGTTAGGTACTTTCACAAAAAAAAGATCAAATCTGACAAACTATTCGGAAATTAATCAAATTCGCTTGAAACTCGTTACTCGAGGGTTTTCGAACATCGGATTCGTAATCACTGACCTCGTTTTCGGTGTCAACGATATTTTTGAGTTTCAATGAACCCGAACAAATTTTAGATTTCTTGCGCCATATTGGATCCGCCATTTTGAATTTTTTAAAACGAACATCGGATTCGTAATCAGCGCCCCCGAAACCCCCCGAGTAATGAGTTTCAATCCATTAAAACGTTCAGAAACATCAAAATCAACTTGGTAAACTTCAAAGTCGTTTTTCTCGAAATCTTTTTTTCTGAGCGTAGGTCCCTTTTAACTTTACGTGTCACATATATGTTTGGGTGTCACACGAAAAAGGCTTAACAAGGTTTTAGTTTAAAAATATTTTTAATATGTAATACTTTGCCATCTGTTTCAAGAACTGAACTTATTTAAATTATACAGAAGTTACTGTACGAAATACTAAAATATGGGTATCGGAGTATTAAAAAATATACTAAAAAATATAACATAAAAAAGGCCTCTTACCTGTTTAAAATATGGGTAGTACTTGAAATAAGTTTAAAATTCAATCCAAAAGAAGTTTGAAATTCAAGAAAAGAAGAAAAATAAAAAAGAATGTACAGTTTTTAACCTAAATATGCTTTTATTATTATAACGTATTCTACGTTTAAGTTTAGCGACTGTGGCTCCGTCACTGCGCGCAGGTCACGAAGCAGGCGCTGGACTGATCCTTTTTGAGAATTGGCTGATACAATGCTATACTTATTATAAAAGCCTAAAATAAGGAAGCAAAAATTTTGCGCTATTATAAAGGTAGAAGTTTATATGATTTATTATGAAATTTTTTCGTCTCAACTTTGCTATGCAAAAACCAATTAACGATTACAAAATTTGTTAACAGTCAATCTACGTGTATCTATTAAACGACTGTGCACATAACACTTAATACTAAAACTAATTTTGATTAACAAATGCTGCAAATAAACTCTACTATGTATCTATACGCACATACATATGTGTGTGGAATTGAGAAGAGTGCCACAAATAGGAAATTTTAGCAGATAACCCAAATGGCATTAGCTCATTAAAAACCTATTGCCCTGGTAAAACTCGATTTCATTACACGCTTTTCGCGACTGGGCAACAACTGGCCGCGAGGCATTTCAGCTATCCCATAGCGCCTACGACGGCTCGTAAACACGAAATGAAAGGTTGAAATATTGTGCGGCTATGAAAGTAATCAAATGCATTTCGAAATGTAAATCCAAGCTGCAAAAGTGGTTTGTAAAAGGAAAACCAAGCCCAACCGGTGCTACATAAATTCGCAAAAACACGCAACGACGAACGAGGAATGAAATGTACCAAATGATTGTATTTGCTTTGGATTTACATGCATATGTATGTATGTATGTAAATAGATGTGGTCAACCTATATGTACATTGCAATCACACGAACATATACACACCACCTAAACACAAACATTAATTTTGTAATGCGGTCGCGTGTAATTGAGCTGAATTCTTTGCCTTTTGGTTGGTTAGCATTCGCAATTTGATAGCTAAATGAAATGAAATGCGCTTTTAGGCGCAATTAGAGCACTCAAACAAACACACCATGTACATATGTATGTATGTGTGTATCCTCGGTTTTGGTGGATTCAATGCTTAGCGGTATAATATGGTATTAAAACAATTGTTTGTATAAGCCGCGTTCATATCTCCAATCATTATTATTTAATATTAATTTTCATTGTGGTTATGCGAGCGGGCGATAGTATAAGGGCCAAAAGAGGAGGAGATAGAGTAAGAGCCAAAAAGAGTGCGAAATAATATGAGCAGCGGAATTAATGGCGCATACATATATATGTATATGAATGTATATGTATACATATGTCCATACCTGCAGGGAGAGGAGGCATTTATGAAATGCTCTAAAGGATATGCGGTAAATAATAAAAAGAGCTTGTGAGAATACTGACAGATGTCGACTAACAAAACAAAAAAGTACTCGCATATGTGTTTTCCACCATCGACGTATTCTGCTTATTGTTAATAAGAACGAAGTTTTTCTTTGAATCACTGTTTGTTCAACTCATTTGTATTAATAATTGAGCGCTCATATGTGTATAATCCAATCAAGCGCGGTAGAATCTGTGCCATAGTGTATTTTCCATATACATATGCATATATATGTACATTAGGGTGACCCGAAATAAGTAAAGTCGGTATTTTAATGCTCTCACCCTCTAATATTGGTCTACTTATATCGAAAAAAAATATTTATTTTGATATCAAAAAATATTAGAGGTCGCTCAAACCGCACAAAGTTTCCCATGTATATTATATATGAGAAAAAAACCACTTTTAGTAAAAATGGTATGGAATTCTTGAATTATTAATATTTTTCGATCAAAAAATTGTGGTTCTCTTCAGGAGACTTCCCATAACAATACCAAATTGTTTATTTAAATATTTTTTTTATACTAAAGATTTTTTATTTTCCCCCCATTGCCGTTGTTTTAACCTTCATCTTGTTTTCGCATCGAAAACGACTGTTATATTTTTATGAAAACGGACGGCTTGAAATTCATTAAACTTCTCGGTTTTGTAAAGCTCAGTAATTTGCTTAATTTAAACTAATTTTCGTTCTTTAAAATTTAATTTTTTTATAAAATAAATAATATGTATGCAATATAAAATGCAAATAGATAATAATGACTCGCGAATCTATTAATCAAATGCACCATTCAACCAAAACTGGACGCTTCTCTGGACGATATCCGTTTTCGATGGCAAAAGTCCCTTGCCTTAGCACAGCTTTTGTTGTATAAAATCAAGGCAGGTAGAATTGAAAGTTTTACTGCAAATGTACTTATGCCTTAGCACAGCTTTTGTTGTATAAAATCAAGGCAGGTAGAATTGAAAGTTTTACTGCAAATGTATATCATACACATAATTTAGTATGCAGGTATTGTAAATACCTTCGTTTTATCTTTTTTAAGAGGAAGAAGTAGGAACTTCTTTAGAAATAAAATAAATGTGTCTGTTAATTTTCTACAAAATTCATAAATTTTAGTACGTGGTGCCAAAAAAGTTGTATAAAGGGGTGGGCGTCATAGTGAGAAACTCTTTATTATCTTCCAAATTGGAAAATTTTTGGCGTAATAGAGCAGTGTACACCAAACTACGTCAAACATTTTTTTTTAATTTGCGCCTCTTTTTCTCGAATTGATGGACGATAATGTAAGCCAATTTCGACGTTGAGTGAGATTTGTGCTTTTATAGTTAAAAGCAGAATATAATATGAATTTCATTAAAATCGGATTACATTTACTATTTCCGCCTACAAGAGCTGTGGGCGTGGCAGAGCGCCGAAATTTACAATTGTCAACATTTCTTCATTCTTAAGTGCATAATAGCGCATATACGAAATTTCAGCGAATTTGTAGGATGGTTAATACTTTTGGCCGCAGCTTATATGCGGACGTTCCACTGTGCGACACTGCAGAAAATGCTAAGAAACCTATTTGCGCAATTTAGTAAACTCCAAATTGATTTTAGACCAGGCATGTCTACCGCAGCGCACTTGCTTATGGAATTCCGCCAGCGCAGGGAGCTTGCTTATGTAATTCTGCCAGCGTTGGGCATAACTGTTTTAGACCAATGGTTTCTTCAGAAAATTTGCTTAGACTTAAAATTCTTCTCTGTTATACACGCATATTTAATAAAAAAAAACTCCCATACAAATTGGCCCGCCCTAGTATGCATCCTGGAAATACTTATAAGTTGCAGCATTCAGAGTTCTAAAGCACATCTAATACTGACAGACATGCGAATTTCACTCGTAGCTCCCAGTTTCACACGATAAAAGGCGCGTAATTGGAACATCTCTTTCCATAACTTTTGTATGGATAATAGCATGCACTTAAGACATCCAATCCAATTCAAGTTTTCCAGATATCACGCACATTAAGTGCACTTTAAAGTAATTATACATATTTTCCGTTTCACTCTTTTACTCTCACTTGATTTATCCGCTTCCGATTGGTGTACACAAGCATCACTTAATTGCATATTTGTCGCCATTCGAAATCATATCATGAGCTGTAAATGTAAGTAAATATCCCAGTGGGAATTAGGAGCATGTAATAATACCTTATTAGCACATTACCATTTCCCTGCCGAACGTCCCTTACTTTTACAAAGGCATGGCCGCCTTATGTAAGTAGGAATTTAGAATGTACATTTGCTATCAAACATACTTCTGAGTCGCTTTACAAAGTAAGTTACGTGTAATGCAGAGCAGTCGCTCGGAGTAGTTCGGAGCTTGGAAATAACTTCGGCTGCACGTTATTTTGCAACTGACAACGTAATGTGTTGCCGGAGGTGTTCATTTTGTGCTTTACTAGTAGATTACGCTGGTCATGATGACAATTTTGGTACTAAAAACTGAAATAAAACATGGCTTACCTCGTAAGGTGCTTACCTATTTTCCCACTGGGATGAGTAAAGGCATATATGTATATGTATACATAAATGTGTATGCTTGTGTGAGTGTGAGCTTGCTTAAAATCCGATAAAGTTTTAATGAATTCGTTTGCCGCAATTAACATTTACAAAAATCAGTGCAAAGTATAAATGCAATAAAAATTTTGAGGAAATCCTCATTATTCAGCATCATTGCATAAATAAAATTTCCCAATGGTGTATATGTATATATAGTATATGTATGTACGTGGCAAATATAATTATGACAGAATATGTATGTGGGTAAAAGCGCGCGCACGAAATGTATAAGTGTGCAAAATACAACAAATGTATTTGCATACATACATATGTATGGGTGTAATTAAAACAAAAATAAACGAAATAAGTTGGCAAACTGCTGTATGCTGTTGGCAAATGCTGCAGGTGCTTTACTACTCGTACGATTTAATAATTAATATTTTTTTATGTAGTTGCTTGTCAGCAGGTGAGTCAGAAGGAGATTTTTGACAGTTGTATGTAATTATGTAGAAACCCCACGCCAGAGAACAATGTAGCCAGAACAATAAAAACAACGAATGGTTGATATGGCGTATATGGCAACTCTGATTAACATTAATACTTGCCATTACAAAAGAAAAAAAAGTAAGTAAGCCTGGGCCACACTTTTGTCTCATAACCAATATACATACATATGTACATATATATGTACGTCTTTTTTCTATCTAGAACCCTACCCCTACCCCTGTTCGATCTAATTACATTTATGTTATTCTGTTTTCCTTTGTCTTCATTTTTATCTTTATACTCTATCGCTAACAAAATTGATATTAACATTCAACAAAATATCGATAACAAAACTGATAAAAATATCCATAACAAAATCGATAACGAATTTGTTAAACATTTCGATAGCAAAATCGATAATAATATTGGTAGCAAAATCAATTAGAAAATCGATAAATATCGGTAACAAAATCGAAAATAATATCGATAACAAAATCGATAACGAATTTGTTAAACATTTCGATAGCAAAATCGATAATAATATTGGTAGCAAAATCAATTAGAAAATCGATAAATATCGGTAACAAAATCGAAAATAATATCGATAACAAAATCGATAAAACAAACTAGCTAACAAAACCGATAAATAATCGATAAAAAAAAAATTTATTAGAAAATCGAAAAAAGTATCTATGAGCCGACGGCATCGATATTATCGGTAAAAACAGGGGCTACGTCTGTTCTGCCTTCTCGGGATTGGATAGAGAAGCAAAACGAATGTGTCTGGTGGTGAACGAGGAGAAAACGAAGTATCTCCTGTCATCACACAAACAGTCAGAGCATACGCGTCTTGGCACCCACGTCACTGTTGACAGTTACAATTTCGAGAAAGTAGATGACTTCATTTATTTGGGAACCAGCATTAACACCAAAAATAATGTCAGCCTTGAAATCCAACGGAGAGTCACTCTTGCTAACAAGTGCTACTTGGGGCTGAGTAGGCAATTAAGAAGTAAAGTCCTCTCTCGTCGTACAAAGATCACACTCTATAAGTCACTCATCATATCTGTGCTGTTGTATGGCGCGGAGGGATGGACAATGAAAGCAAAATTGTTTAGGCGGTTACAGCGCCAATAAAGGAGAAGAAAAAGAATTCAAAATAATGAAACGCCAGAACCAAAGTAACTGTACTTATAAGTTCGAGTTTGATTTGTATGATAAGTGTCGGTGGGTTCGGGCTTATGGCAGTCCTAGACTAGAGTAACGCTTTATTAAAATATTTTGTAAAGCCAGTAACTGACTAATAACAGATTTTAAATAAAACTATAGCAAGGAAATAAACAGCATTATACATTCAGTTTTGTTAAAATCGATAAAAGTTGCGTATGAGTAAACTCAAATTCAGTATTGGTGGCGTTACAATCGCCTGAGCGATTTTGGTCGAGTACAAAATAATGCGCCAGTCATTCACTATGTGAATCGGAAAACTTCTAAAATGAGCAGCAACAAAATTTCTATTCGGATTAAGTGCAACGAACTATTACACAAATTAATATAATTAAATAAACGAAACTTGAAAATCCATAAAATGCAGAAGGCTGCAAGCACGAAGTGCTTAATAAATGAGTTCTGTTGCAGTTGAAGCAGCAACAGAGGAGAGCGAGCAGTAGAATGAATAAACGAAATTGCGAAAAGCTGCAGTGAAAAGCGCACTTGAAGTGAAAATTAATGAAACTGTGAAATTGCAATCCCCCAGCACAGATATAGGGGAGTACGGAAAACGTACAGACAAATAATGAGAGGAAAGACAAAATTAAGAAAATTGCTTGAAAAAAATAAAGAAAACACAAATAAAAATTTAGCAAGGAAATTGGCGAATCGTTGTATTTTCAATTGAAATGACGAACTGGAGCGTGTGAAGTGAAAGCAGAATATAAAGCGCACAACAGTAGACCGAATAAAAACAGCAAATACTTGTCGAAACGAATTCAAAAGCAATCTCCACAACTTGCAGTAGAGGTGCGAACAGACTGCTGCCTGTGCGCAGACGATAAAATTGCAATGAAAGACGGCGTTGCATTCAAAAAATGACACATGTGTGGCAAGCAGCATGCTGATGAAAACGGTGAAGCATACAAAATATGAGCTATGGCGGCAACGAAAAATCTCATACACAGACCAAGTGACAAACTCAGATGAAAAGAAACAAAAACAGAACAAAGGGAAGCCGAAGAAAAAGGTGTTGAGTAAGATGAACGAGAGAAATCTATGAAACACAGCGCCACTGCCACAAAAGGCAGCTGGACAATGAGCGTTGACAAAATTTGCCAGTAGGCAAGATTGGCGTGTAGTGTGTTGCGTATGGCATGTGGCAGGTGGCGTGTGGTGTGTTGCGTATGGCATGTAGCTTGGTTCAACTTGTGACAGCTGTATGCCATTCATGATGGCTGCTGACCGAAAGCAAATGAAACTGAGGTGGATGTGATGAAATTTCACGCATTGTTAACAAAAAGAAGCACAGCACAATGCAAAAGTTGGTTGTGCTAAACGAATGTGTGTGTAGTTGAAAAGAGAAATGAACAAATGTGTGTTGGAGCGTAGTCCCTGCAGGAATTCAGACTCACCGTAGGTTAGCCCTCAGATAGTCCCTCATAATTCCCCTGCCAATGGTTTCAACTGCCATTTTTTGCATTGGCATGTCATTGGAAAAGGACCGGTCTACTCAACACTGAACGTAAGATAGTCCTAGACTAGTCCAATTTTGGAGTTTTTTTTCGTTGTAGTACAATTGCCTTGTGCACTTCACAGATGCTTTTTCATATTTCGGAAACAAAAAAAAGTACCATTTTATAACCTCGGACGGCATTTGAACCCGGACCCGCCTAAAATCTAACAAATAGTGGTAAGCTTCTCTACGCACTGAGCTACAACCACGCATGTAAATGTGTGTTGAAATGTCCACTTTGAATCAAGGCCAGACCAAGCGATTGGCACATTTACAGGGTGGTGTTCTTTAAATTTTGGTTTATTGAATTGTAAGACAAGACCACTCTGTCACAGCCAAACTGTACTTTTCGTTTATATCTAGACCGATTCCTTGCAAGCAAATGTCCAATTCTGACCAGTCAAATTGTAACCAGTGAAGTACTGGTCCTTTACGGAAAATTGCCCACCATATTACTGCAGGGGTGTTAAATGAAAGCCTATACAATCATCAGAAGTCTGCGTGAATGGTCAGTTATCAAAGGTTGCCAGATGGAGTTACAAGAAGTAACGTCTAGCGGAAAGAAAAGCCTTGTCTCGCTATAATACAAAGGAAGCGGCAAACGGAAATCACATGACACCCAGAAAAGCAGTGAGAGCAAAGGCACAAAGATTGATAGATACAGATGAGGTTAGGTCTTCAGAAAAAGTAATATGTATGTGGCAAACAATTTAACCTTACTGAGCCAAGAGTGTAACGAAATAATAAAGACTTTGCAGTGCATACTCTTTTGTATGCCGCAAGTTATTCTTTTGGTGATTCTGGTTGCTCTTGAATGGCAAATAATTTTCAATTGTTATCAGTTGACTTTAAAATCATGTATGTGAGTTGATGGTTGCAATAGACACGAGAGATAGATAGATAATTGAAGAGGTATGCACCCTGATCGGCCGCTGTGGTGTAGTGGTAAGCAGTGCGCGCTTCCACTCCGCAACGCCTGGGTTCAAGCCCTGGTCAAAGCAACATCGCAAAAATATAGAAAAAGGTTTTTTCTTAACAGCGGTCGTCCCTCGGCAGACAATGGCAAACCTCCGAGTGTATTTCTGCCATGGAAAACAGCTTCTCATAAAAATACAATCGCCGTTCGGAGTCGGCGTAAAACTGTAGGTCCCTCCGCTTTGTGTGACAACATCAAGGCGCACGCCACAAATTGGAGGAGAAGCTCGGCCAAACACTAACATATGTGTAAGCGCCAATCTATTATTATTATTATTATTATTATTATGCACCCTGATCTAATGTCTATATTTATTATGCCCTTCCCTCATCACAACAGATCTTTTATTTTTATAAACTCTAGCAAGTTTAGGCGATTTTCTGAGGTAGGAAGTAAATATGCTATCTCTCCGGCCACATTGAGCATATGCTATTCATTCGTCGCATTCATGCGGCCTCACATTCAAAAAACAGGCCGAAATTTCGTATATGCGCTGTTCGGCGCTTAGGAATGAAGAAATGTGGAAAATGGTAAAATTCAACGCGCTACCACGCCCACAGCTCTTGTGGGCAGAAATAGTAAATGTTATCCGATTTTGATGAAATTCAGAGAATTTGCTGATTTTGACGAGAAAAGCATAAATCTGAAAGACCGTCAAAATCGGTTTACATTATCGTCCGGCAATTCTAAAAAAACAGGCGTAAATTAAAAACAAAAAAATATTTGTTTATGAAATTCGGTGTGCCCTGCTCGTTTAAGCCAGAATTTTCCAACTTGGAATATAATAAAGAATTCCCCATTACGGCGCCCACCTTCTACACAACTGTTTTGACTACAAGTACTAAATTTTATGAATTTTGGAGAAAGTGAACAGGCATATTTACAATACCTCCATACTAAATTATGTGCAAGATATGTATTTGCATTGAAATTTTAATTTTACCTACATTTTATACAACAAAATCTGAGCTTAGGCCAGCAGGACTCTTGCCATCGAAAACGGATTGCATATTATTTATTTTATGTACACACCAGAGTCTTTCTCTTCAGCTTTACAATAAAAGTTCAATAAATTTAACAGGAGGTGGGTCTATAAAAGCAAGAATAGAAGCTGAACTCTCGGTTCCTTGCATCTGGAACTATTTGAGATATGACAGCCACGTTCAATGTTTACTTGTCCTAATTATAATTTAGGTCGCTTCCTAGATCTTTTTTAAATATCCCTTTTTAAAGTAAGCACTTGAAAAATTTAATACTCTCAAAATTATGTATGTGTAATTATTTAAAGCAATGCTTGATCACAGATATATTCAAAAACTGCTCATAAATCAGAGTAGCTTTGTATATGTTCGCACAAGTGGGAAAATTATTTCAAATTACTTGCGCAAGATCCAAATTTTTTCTTAAAAATTTATTTGTTCGCATTGTTTTTACTTTAAGCTCGATTCATGATTGCAAATATGCATTTTAAAAAATTCTTTTTGGTTTGGGTTAGCTGGATATTTGGCTATGTATCTGGTTAATTACTTTTTCAGAATTCGCTAACCAGTTTTTACTACTTTTGGCCGCTGTAGTCCCATTGTGCCGTTTCTCCACAGTTGAAACGCAAAAACTAGAGAGATAATTCGCCCATATTACCAGTTTGTGCATATATCCTCTTAGCTTGCAGATCCCAGTAGGGATGCCTCAAATGTTTCAAATTTTTTTTTTGGAGGTTGATTAACTAGATGTTTGTATGTTTTTTGTTTTTGGCCTAGCGATGTCCTCTTATACCATGCCATTGTTATTTTCTTCTACTTATTTTTCCTTTCCTGAGCTTTTCCCTAATTTTATTTGAAGCTATTGCAAGAAATGGTTCGGTATCTACTGAAACCGAGGCAGCTGCTATTCTAGCTAAGCGTACGCTATCTCGTACCCCTGATTCTCCAAGATTAGTCCTGGTTTTGGACAAATTATCCTTTTGTCCTGGCCAACACTTAATTGTCCTAGTCTTTAAATTAAGTTCAGTGAAGACACCCATTTCCTTACTTGCAGATTTTTCCAATGAAAAAAAGTTGAGCTTTCTGTTCTGTCTGTTGTATAATATCTGGTGAGTTCACTTTCTTTACTTTTAGTTTATTTGGTTTAACATCTCACCTTTCTATATTCAGGCGACTGCCAAAAAAGAAGGTAAAACAAAAAAAAATCCTAAACAGGTCAACGGCTGACAAGTTACACATACTACGCAGTAGATAATTTCAGGAACTATTTATATCCAGCATTTTAAATCATATATGTAAAATTGAAAAAAAAAATTAAATGTTTCAATGATATTTTTCCCAACATACCAGCGAAGTCCGATAATAGACCGAAAGGGCGCTTTACGGTTATTCAAAATGTTCCTAATTTTGTTTATAATTAAGAAGTATTAAAGTGTTTTCATCATCATCTTAGAAAAAACGGTAAATTAAAAAATTATTTATATATTATTCAGTAAAAAAGATAAAAATGGAAAAATCCTGTAGTAAATCAAAAAATATTTTTCATCTTGTTTAAAATACGTTCCTTTTAGGTTTGGAACCACTATGCGCCAGATTTATGGAATTATTTACCAGATCCAGCAAATTTTCTATTAATTACATCTGAAATATTCTAAGGTTAGACAAAATTAATTATTCATTATTGTTTACCTCTAAATGCATTTGAAACTGCCATAACGTTTACAGCTTTTTTTGCGGTGTACCTTTTCAGGAATATTCGGAAACAACGATCAGTTTCTTCTTGATTGAAATTTTCTTTTAAATTCACAGACTAGATAAAAAGAGATAACAAAAGAACACTTTGACTCCGAAAACGCTCTTTCAAGATGTTGCTGTGGGCGTCCATAATCAGAGCGCTCCGCAGTTGTGGCCTATTGAAATGGACATAGCAATGCTTTGTTCAATGTAAAAATCTTAAAATTTGATACATCCCAGCAAAAAATCGGTAATCGCTTTTACTGGTAACGTGTTCTAGAAGGCATAGCGTTATAATGCCTTCGAATTTTTTCGCTTCTTTTAGGCATTGCCAGTAATGCAAAGTAGAATGTGCTACAATATTTTATTTATCTCGCNTGATTTCAATTTAATATAAATAAGTATGTACTTATCTAGGCATTCTACATTAGTTTCTCTGTAAGGCATTCTTTGTTCGCTTCTCTGGATTCTGTTTATCCATGCGTTCTCCCTTCGTTTGAAGGTAATGCTGCGGGTAAGGGCTTACCTCCAATGACATGCCCATGTTAAAATAAGGCCTTCTTGAAGCGAAACGGTAAGCGATTCCCATCGCCTAGCTCGTTTCCACTTTCGTTTCTGTGGTAATCGTGTTTTTTGCTGGGATGACTTGTCTCTGTACGATTAGTAGATCACTGGGAATAAGCGCCTTGTTCACATTCTGTCTTTTTCTTCATTTTGTCTGAGTATATCGTTGTATATGTATGTTCAGTGCCGTCTCGTCTCGTTCCAGCATCCGTGCATAAAAATATACAAGTGCCCTGTTATGACCAGGTTATACGCTTCACAGTATAAATTATGTTTGTTATCAAAATTTTCTTAAATTTAAATTTTCATTCCAATTTAACAGTATGCCCACGCTAATACTATTGTACCGAACGAGATAAAACACAAATTTGTGCTAATAAAATTTACATCAACTAACAATTAACTTAACCGAAATTTGAATGCAAATTTGTTCATATAACCATGGCATTCACCTGAAACAAAAGCTATGAATGCGCCGCTCTCACTGAGCATAACTAGGCCAATGGCCCTACCTTCCGTTCGTCCTATTAGCTATCCACTAGTCCATTTCTTTTCATTGCTCATTGACTTTTAGTGGCCCTCATCCTCTGCAAACGCTTTTTTTTGGTTGCTTTGCTTTTGTTTTCCCTGCTACACTTAGCAACTACTTGCATACATACCTGTCTGTCGTTCATTAGTGGCACAAGCAATTAATTGCAAATGCCTACTAGCTGGGTCTAGTTCATTGGCAGATACTCGCTCTAAGACAGGCAAGCAATGCAGCAATTTCATTTAGCTTTAATGAACTTTCATTTCGGTGGTATGGTATAGTATTACCACTTAACTTTTAACGCCTATTTCAGATTTTACTTGAATTTTGCTGCTACTTTCGTTGCCACGATCTACTTCTATTGTCAGCTGGTTATCTTTTTTTAATACATGAAATTTTAAATTTGTTGCTTAGTACTTTACAGCAGCAAAGATGATTTTTTCAGAAAATATGTGAGAGCTCACAAGCACTTGTCTCCATTTACTTTTTTTATGACTTTGTTGACTTAGCATTCATTTGAATTGCCGCAAGTATTTAAAGTCTTAACTAGTAAGCTTTCGAACACACTTCAAAACCAAACACTCACTTGCCTATGCTACAACCACCTCCAATCCATTGAAATTCAATTTGTGTACTCAGCTTTCAAGTTCCACTTAAGGCATTTAGAGCAACAAATAGCAGGCACGTGGCCACTCAATATGCAAAGAACCAGTGGGTGGGAGCAAAAGTGGCATTTTAAGTGGGTAAGTGCGTTGTTGTTGTTATTAGTATTTACCTAATTTGCTTGGACCATTAAGTCATTCAGAAACATAACAAATATTTGCTTGCGTTGCCAATTTTACTCCCAACTCTCTGTGCTGGTTACTTAGCCACCGACGGCACTCGGGTATATTTATCTGGTTGCTGATGTGGAAATTGTGATATAATAAATTTAAGAGAACAGGTTTTCTACATTTAAAAGTGCTGCACAGATAAGTAACGTGATTGGTTCTATAAAAATTAATTAGGATTCAGTCTTCAATGCGTTAGTAAGGCGACTTTTACACTTGGTGTAATAGAAATGGGCTCACCGCTAACCAAACCAAAACTAGTGTGCTCTTCACTAGAAGGAGAACGTCGGCTGGTCTCATTCCCCTCACACTTAAGGGAGTCACAATTGAGATTTCTCACGAAGTGAAGTATCTAACAGTAATTATGGATACAAAACTTTCGTGAATATCTANGAAGTGAAGTATCTAACAGTAATTATGGATACAAAACTTTCGTGAATATCATGTCAGACACAAGGCCTCTAAAGCATTGGCAGCATTTTGGCCGTGTAGACAGGTCTTTGGGCTAAACGTGCGGTATCTCACCAAAGGGAATCCTTTGGATTCATACCTCTATGATCAGAACCATAATCAGCAGGCAGACTCTCAATCAGTACCGTGGGAAGTCTGCTTGCTAAATTTCAAAGAACTATTGTCGTGTGCTGTACGGGAGATTTTTCTACAAAACCTAGTCTGCTCTTAATGGCTGGGGTTACCGTCACTTTGTGTCTTCCTACGTGGGAAATCCTTAAAGACCACCCCTGTAGACTAAAAAGAAACGGATGTTGGTATAACACTGTGTGGGTTGAGGCACAATTTGCTGGCGGCTGAGATCTGAACACTTGTGTCATTTCAAAGCCGCAGGAGAGTACGCCCCATTGCCTTTGTTGAAGAGATTCTATAATGTTGAGCTCCATGAGGCTAAATTCTGGACTCACGCATTGTCGAATCTTCACTTATTGCTCGAAAACTGACTCTAGGTCAGGATCAGGGGTCTTTATCGAAGTTAACTTTTCTTCTGCGGGGTATGCTTCGGTCTTCGATTCTGAGGTGGAAAATAGGTGGAAGAGGACTTTACGTGTCTTCAGTGACAGCCAAGCTGCACTTCAGGCATTGGGGCCAGCCCTCTATCTAAATACTTCCAAGCTAGTGGTTCGGCAATGCAAGTATCGACTATCTACTCTGGGTCACGCGAGAGTACCTGTCAGTGAGACAGTCGGCTTAAACCAGGCATTACTCGGTCCGAAACCAGTTATAGCACTCTCACTTCGGCTATCGAAGCGACCATAAGAAACTGGGTAAACACTTCGCTCAGAAACGACTGGGAGACTGCTGGTGGGCAAAACTCAGTTATATCAAGTTTTTTTCTCTCAGAGAACAGACGGGACTGCAGACAACTTGTTGGACTGCTGACTGGTCCTGACGGTGATGGGCGTACATGACAACTCCATTTTCCCATACTGTTTTGAAAAGGATGAGACGGTGGAACACTTATGTGCTTCTGCCCCGCCTTTGCAAGAATAAGGTATGAGGCATTTGGCCGCAATGTGTTGAGAGACGAACGAACACCTGAGCTCTTTGTCGCCCAACAATATGCTTAGGTAAAATACATTAAAAGGAACAAGAAAACGGTGCAATGGACGGCATGTAGTCTGAGTGGTGTTTTCTGTACGCGTGCTTGGTTCCGAAAAACAAAAAGAACCTACTTCGAGCACCCAGCGATCACGAGTGAACTTGAAAGTGGACAGCATAACGAGGCCAAAGATGACTTAGTACAAATCACAGTATGCTATTTTGGGATTTCCTTTTTAGGATTCTTATTCTTACCGCGGGGTGAGTGTAAGTAGTATTAACCTTTACCGCGATGGCTAACATTAGATCTCTCTTTTAAGGAAAGTTTCAATCTTTGTCGGCACTCAAGCAGCATTTAAGTCGTTGGGAGGCGAAGTAGGGTAATCGAGAATTTTTCGTCGCTATCATACCTGGATCATTAAGACAATGTTACTATTTTCAGGTTTCCTGGCCTTATAAATATTGAATTGGGGAACGCAATAACCCACGACTGCACATGGCTGGTAAATGCTTATCAGTGTCATGTTAATAATCCACTGAATAAAATTTACGATTAAGGTATCCACACACCTATGCGATTCTGTCGATGCAAATCTGTTCCGACAAAAATTACAACAATGCCGACCATGGTTTTAAATGAGGAACCACACACTTGAACGATTTTGCTGCAGCGATTTTTTCGAACATTCACAATTCTTCTTTTCGTCGTGCCGAAATCGCAGACTGCCGCCTTTTGAGAACGAAAAAGGTCAATAGAAGGATTTTACAATATTAAAACAAAATGAACGTAAGAAAACAAAACATATTTGATGTAGAAAAGTTTATAATTTTATTTTTTTTATTTTTATTTTTTTGTTTGTCTATAAATTGACATTTACTGCGATAAAATCGCACAGATGTGTACGTAGTTGTGTTTTCGAAGCAGTAACGTCTGTAGCATCAAAAATGGTGCGGATTCGTTGCGACAGAATCGCATAGGTGCGTGGATGCCTTTATACTGCAGCCGTAAAAAGTACCCCATCGATCAAGCTGAGCAACAGTGAAATATTCAGTGTTTTCTGTGACCGAGGCTGAAATAGAAACGAACTGATGTTAAACAAAGCTGCAATTAACTTTCTGGAGTCATCACACAATGCTGCAACCAAATCCTCACCAACAAGGTCTGTCTACAGGTGTTATAAGGATGCAGAGTAGAGGTAACGATTTACAATTTTCTTTATTGATTTCCAGGCTTCCAGAAGAGACAACTGAAGTACTTGAGGTCTTGATTTTTCACTATCTTGACATATAGTGACAACATGATGGCCCTATAGCATAATCCCATTTAGAGTGCGCTCACTCCTGTGGGCACTCAAAAAGCGCATTCACAATTCAATTCAATTCAATTGGTAAATATGACTCCAGTTCGAAGTTTCTTTATGTCAAACACTGTGCCGAATATGAATTGCAAAAAATGCAGAAAAAATGATCGAACATACTTTGCATGAGAAAAGCGTTTAAAAAGTTAAAAAAGGATTAAAAAGTTGAAAATTTAGATGCAACTTTGAAATTTAAAAAAAGGGGATCTAAAAGACTTTTTGTCAACTCATGTTAACAAATTTGAATTCCTCGGTTGAGAACCTACAAGAAAAATCCACATAAATAAAAATTTGTTTGTTGGGTATAGCAAGAAAAATATTTTTTTTTCCAAAAGTTAATTTTTCAAAACATTTTTTTTTGTGGTTGAATATAATGCTTATATAGTGACACTCTCTTTTCCTTGTAGTATTTAGTATTCACTCAACCACTTATTTCGATGAATTTAGAATCTTATACAATCTGCCACACCCAGACCACTGTGCGCCGCCCTATCGCCGTATCGGTTTCTTGGTCATACCGCTTTCTGCATAAGCACTGTGATATACATAATTCAATGCAATGAACCGAAGCTTGAGAGGCAGAGATAAGAGGCACAAACTAGTAAAAATTAACCGTCGAACTGGTATACATACCATAGACCCCGGCTCCGACCTAACTGATGATTCCGGAGGCTTCGTGCCTCTCTTTCTGAAATATTAGTAATTTTTTACCATTTAGTACTTCTGCTTAAAAAAACATTAAGGTGTATGTGCAGTTATGCTTCGAAGGATATACATACATAGATATGTGTGTGGGTCCATGAAACTAATGCGTATTCCTTACTCTTGTTAGTTATGCACTGTGGCCAAATAAGTATACATATAACAAATTCCGCCGAGTGAACAAATTACTTAACCAACTAACTACTAAACCTTTCAAACATTTTAGCTGAAATTTTTTGTTAAAGTGAATTTTTGTTTCATCCAAAAATTACCCAAAATAAGTGAATTTCTTTTTTTTCACAGTGACTGCCCATTAAATGGCATAAATAAATCGAAACATATTTATGATTTTACGGCCTGAAAGATACGAAAACAGTAGTAATAACTACCAAGCACACATGCAAACATACATACGCTTTTTATACGGAAAACCTTTACGCCACTTGAGTTCACTGCAACCTCTCTGTCATTTATCCTTTCCAGCAGCAGCGACACTCAAATCACAATTGGCGCTGCAAAAAGAGCACAGCCATTAACTATCAACTTTTTTCGCTTTTCTGCTTCCACAAACTCCTCTGCTTGCGTCATGCTGAACGCGTTAGGGACTCGCAAAAATTTACATGAACTACCTGGCAGGCTGTCTGTTGCTGTTTGTCGCGAACGCTGACAGCCTCATCAATAGCTACAGTCACAATGCCACTCATAACGACTTGAATGCTGACAGACTGCTGACGCCTGTCGTGCGGTGTTCGTACTGATATCGGTCTACTTTTATGCGACGAATCTGGTGACTTTCGCACTTTAATTTATACATATGTATATATATATATGCATGGGTGTCATGTGAATGTTAGCTTGCCTATGGAATGTCATGTAAATTCACTGAAGCAAAAATATAATTTCCCTGGCGCCAGGCTGTGAGCAAAAGTCACCTATGGTAGCGCAAATTAAGTTGAACAAAGAGCATCGAAAAAGCGTTGTGTAACGGTATAATGTGAGCAAAGATTGCTTTTCATAGTAATGTGCGCCAATATGACGGAAAAGAAGATTGAGAATACGAATGGAAAGGTGCACAAGTACCTTTATATATACATATGTGTGTGTGTTTTAAAGTGCGCGCCAGTCCCTTTATTGTGAGTTCGTTTATTTTGCACATGTATGTACATTTGTATGTACATAAATATATACACGCTGGTTTTTAAACGTCTCCTTTGCCTCACATTGTTTTGTTATTGAATTGATATCGGTCTACCGGGGCGTATGAGTGCGTTTATGACTGCGTTGTTGCACGCGCCGCTAAGAGCGATTTAAAAGATTTAAAAACCCCAAAGTACTTGCATATGTTAAAAGCTACATTAGTATGCTTAAGAGCTTAAATATAAAGCCTTATTATCAACCTTTTTTTAATTAAAAGTAAACACTCTGTCACGAGACAGAAGGAGGAGAAGTTCAATATTTACCTGGGTGCACTGAAGATGATTTGCGGACACCTCTGGTCATCGTTTTCCAACTTTCTTTAGTAAATGACCATTGAATATTATAGACCTAGCCAAACTTCACTTAAAAAAATATAGCATAGAAGCAGGACCGACAATATTATAATAGTATCTAATAATAATAATTTGGCGCACATAATTTTTCTAAGTGTTTGGCCGGGTTTTTTTCCGATTTTTGGAAAATAGGGGCTATTGGAAAAAGGGCTGGCACCTTCCATATAAACCGATTTTGTCATACTGTATAACTCTGCAAGTGTTCGTGGTAGAGTACTGGAACTTGGTATAGATATACTACATATCGTCACCTGAGTGGAAGATCGACCTATCTCGGCAGCCAGTTCGAAAACGCCCCATCTCAGAAAATTTTTTGAGAGCGCCCTACTTCCGAATTTGACTGAAGAACGCCCCATTTCAGAATTTTATTGAAAAACATTCTATATCAGAATTTGGTTGAAGAATGCCTTAACTCCGCTGAAAGTACATTGAAAATGTGCTGAGGTAGCATGATTCAATAATAAAAGGCTTACTCATAAAACAGTTTTCTCACTCCCTCTTGACAAAATCGGCTCCCTTAATAAGGCACAGTGTGTAGGTTCGTGTGTATATGCCACGATTTTTTAAGTGAATTAAGGTAGTGGCGAAACTCTAATCATGCTAAGGTGGGGCATTTTTGAATCAGCAGGTAAGGTAGGGCATTCGAACTAATTCTGAGATAGGGCGTTCTTGAACAGTTTTCTGAAATTGGGCGTTTTCGAACTAGCTGTCGAGATAGGTCGATCTTCATTAAAGTCCTTGGTTGTATGTAAGCAAAGATTTAATATACCTATTTCCAGAAAACGTATACATACATATGTACATACGTTGGGTTTGAAGAAAAGTTTTCGAGCGGGAAAAAATGTGACAATATTCTAAAGTTACATAAATACAGATTGCTTAGATTGTTAAACCACTCAACAATTTTCCACTCAGGTTTCGATATGAAATGAATCCCATACAAGTAGCGAAAATTGGGTCTGTTTGAAAAGGGGAGACGGGCGCCTTCTTTTTATGAATATATATTTCTCCTGTACGTGTGTTTGTGACTGAACCGATTTTAACGAGATTTATTCGAGATACATATGGGTGTTTCCATACAGCCGTACGCGACATTCGTACGCTTATAGAGTAACGTAAATCTATCAAAAATAGAAGTTACAGAAAAAAAAGATTACGGTTATGTTGCAACCAAAGGGTACTATGTTTGAGAAAAAAATAAGCAGCCTCGAAACTTTGGTGTGGAAAATATCCGTTCAAAACCAGGTGATAACGTACGCGACAAGAAAAGAAGTGGTTTTAAGGCACATATACATATATGCGAAAGTCTGCGAATCATGAGAGTTTTTCTTTTCTTTAAAAATTCCTAAACTAAGCTAAATAATGTACCTTTACAATCCTTCCATTTTTTGATAGAAACTATCTCTGGTTAGTTTTTATTAAAAACAATATAATAACGTACGCGACATAACGTACGCGACAGATTTTTCCCCCATACAATATTTTTACTAGTAACACATACTACATTAAATTTTTTCAGTTCTTCTCTCCACCGTTTCGCGCTTTCAAAACCTTTTTCCGCCATCTTAATACGAAATTTAAAGTTATAAAGCCGTTTGAATTCATTTGCTTGCATTTTCGGTTTACATTTTCATGGAAACACGCATATATGCGAAAGTCTAATCATGGGAGTTTTTCTTTTCTTTAAATATTCCTAAACTAAGCTAAATAATGTACCTTTACAATCCTTTCATATTTTAAGAGAGGCTAGTTTTATATTAAAAAAAACAATAACGTACGCGATATAACGCACGCGACAATTTTTCTCGTAAGTAATAAAATGTATTTATTGAGAACTCTTCCCGCCACCATTTCATTGTTTTACAACAATTTAAATGGGGAATTTGCAATTAACATTGGTTTTGATGTATTTGACAATAACTTATGCGACAAACTTTAAAGGGTAATAAAATTTGTTTTACTTCGGTTGGAAATAAAATTTTACTGTATATCTTTAACTGGAAGAATTCTCGCTTAAGAATTGTAATCTACATTACCTGCGACTGCCAATATACAAATGACATAGACAAACAATGTTTTTGCATAACGTACGCGACATCAGAAGCAAATCAAAAAAAATACCGTTATTCGAGCTCTAACTTCTCCTTTTTCTCATTTTTATAGTTAGTTGTAATTGCAAATTTGATTTAAAGATGTAATTGTAATGTTTCAAATCTCTTAATTTAGTAAATAGGAAAGAGAAAATAGTTCATTTCATTTCGAAGAGACACTCAGTTATACGCTTCAATTTTTGAGTTTTAAAATTGCAATAAGCTGAAATACTTCTATAGTATAAATATTCGAGTATTTTACTCTTATTAATTCGTCTTAAAAACCCTTTTCAGTTGTATTTATTTTTTCAGTCCTGGTTGACATTTTCATGGAAACACCCATATGTATTGGTAACGGTAAGGGCAGTACTATTACAATAAAGAGCCGCCGTGTAGCGATAGAGTCGAGTTATTAATAAAAATAGTCAAGTGATTAAGTTTAAATTTTCGAAAAATCAAGATCATTAGCCAGGCTTTTAAAATAGTTAAAATTGCACTACTAGGATTTATAAAAGAACTCTCTTCCAAGTAATTTTACCCATCTATGTATATGACTTTAAATTCTGAGCACCCGGACCCCGTACAGAACCATCCAAAAGTTACCCCTTCTGTGAAATATAATACCCCCATTAATCCTGGTATGCCAGCAACTCTTTACATAGTCAACGCACGACTGTGGACCTTCCACAGTAAACTACCTTTCTAACATAGCGTGCGATGCATGTATTTTTTTTTTGTAGTTAAATATTATTACAATTTTCATAATCCTATGTCTAGTTTAATGTTAAATAATGTGTTTGGATATATTTATTTGGGCGGGCCTTGTCGGCAATCGGCTTCATAATGACCTCAATCCGGTGATTATGATGAACAATGTCTCGGAATCGTGTCGGAGGCTATCCTAATAGATTCTAGACATTCCATTACTAGATCACACGAACGCTTCGGTGGTTAGGTCAACCCAGATTAAAATGTTGCATCAATGAAAACAGCACAAGTCCCTATCAATATTGTCGGGCGTCCAAGGGTTAAAGATCTTGATCTTGAACTTCTGCTGGATATTCTTCCCTATACTTTCAAAAACATCCTTAATTAACCCATTTCATAATATTTTGAATTTGTTTTTCGAATTTATTTAGAAAATGCATTGTAGGCATATATGTAATACTTCTATATTGGCAGTAAGCTAACTTCTCAATGTTTAGGCATTCCGAAATCAAAGCGAGACAGTCTAGTACCGGTTTTGTCAATGTATTGTGTACTTGAGTGCCGTTTTTGTATATGTGTTGTGTACATGTATATTTATAAACTTATGTGTTTCTTTTCTTTCGTACGTGTTTATTGATATATCTGTACTGTAGTGTTTTCGGACGGTACTAGCTCTTACTGCCAATATAGGAGTATTACATATATGATTGTAGGTACTCATTTCCCTTTTGTCGATGGCTTATTTTAAAATAGCATTAAAATTCAAACTTCCTCAAATGTTAGCCCAAATTAAAAGTAAATTTATATACTACGTCATGAAATTGCCTTTCAAACCTCCCTCTTTCAACGCTCCACTTGTTTCTCGCATTTTTCGCTAATTACTTGCACATACCACAGTTCGTCACGGCTATATCACGTTGTGGCTTCCCGCTATTAGTACCGTAGTCCTGCACGGTGTCGAGTATCCAAAAGCCACGGCGCACGCGACCAAATGCAATACGCTTTCCATTTAGCAGCTTCAGCGGCTTAAAACTAATCGAAAAGCTGAGAAAACGCCGCTTGCTGCCTCGTACATATCGGCTGGGAAACGAAAGCACACCCGCTCCACTGCCATGATCCAGCACATTCATGTCATGCTCGATGTTGTGCGCCGTTAGCGTCTTTTTGTCGGTCAGCGCCAGTTCACCCTCCAACCACAGCATTGGAAATAGACGCGTAAAGCGCATGCGCTCACCACCCTCCATAGTGCACATGCGCACGAATTCCAGCACCACCTCAGGGCAGGCCTCCGTAAATAGCTGTATAACGATTCGACCGAGCGGCCTTATGCCTTTCACCTCCAGATCGAAAAAGACGCGCGGGCGTAGTAGACGACGCAGCATTGACTCGTCGGTGCTGACAGTAATAGCCTGATAATGCTTCAGCACATGCGGTGGGATACCTCTACGTGAGCCATCGTCTTGCATGGCGCTGGAAGCACGTTTATATGCTGGACTGCTGCCGTTATCTTGCGGTTCTTCAGGCAAACCCGAATGCTGCGCACTGCGCTTGCTTTGGTTCTTTGATGTTTCCGAAGAGCAGCGCTTGGGTTTTGGCGTAGGTATACGCGTGTCATCATTCCACTCTTTGCGTTTGATGCGGTGCCAGAATGAGCGCAAGGGCATTGAGAGACGTGCATGCTGATAGGCAGCGCGTTGCTCAGCAGTATTTGGCTGCGGCGCGACTTTTTTGTTATTTTCTGAACTATTTCGCGACGCGGGCTCAACGTTGTTTGTGTTGATGGAAGGAGCAAATCCGATATTGCTATTAAAGCCCACATTGTCGTGAAATGTTGGCATGCTGCTACACGAAACTCGGCATTTATCGCCGTCACCCTTATTGGCGCTAAGCTTGCGTTTTAACTTTTCGTGCATATGCGCGCAGGTGACCATGCAGTGCCGTCGATCGCCAGCGCCACCACACGTGCCACAGCAACCAATCAATCCACACGAGTTGCAGTCGTAGAGCAGCATCGCCGATTTGTCGTGGCTTACGTTGGTCAGCGCATTGCTATTCGTTGACTTGATGTGCGATTTGGCGGGCCGTCGTGGTGATGTGTTGGAGGCAGTTGTGGCCACAGTCCAGATGGTGCCCGTGGCCGATGGTGTCGTCGAGGCCGGCGCATTGGTGAAGGTGCGCTTGTTGCTGCTGCATTGAATGGCTGTGCGCACTGAGTTCATCATCTCGGTAAAACTCATTTCGCGTCGTGGCTGATTCACAACACGGCTTGGTGGTTGGCTGTTCACCACACTCTTGGCATTTTGCACGCGCAGCCGATGTGCCATATACTCATGCCGGCGTTCACGGGTGTTCGATGTGCGCATTCTGCTCTTAACCAAATTGATGCACTCTAAACTCTGAGTAATACTGGATGGAACATTCTGCAGATGACGCGCGCTGCGTGTGGCTGATTTTCTAAATGAATTAATGCTGATTGGTTTACTGCAAAATGCGTTTGGTACAAGAAAATTTCACTTTTTTCCAAAAGAGGCCAAATATTTAACAGAATTTTAATTGAGAATTGATTAAAATTTTTGTTTGTTTGTTTTAGCTGGAATTCAAATATCTTTTGAATAAAATTTATATTAAAGAAAACAACAAAAAAAAAATCTGACAGGTTGGCAGGGAAGTGAATAAAATATTGAAATGTTTTGGGAATTTTTAAATAAAAAACTGACTGACAAACTATACTGGAGATTGTGGGGGCTAGAACTCTTACAATGCAGGGTTGCATTTAAAAATGTGAAAAACTTAAAAAATATCTAAATTTTTGAAAGCAGCCAGCAGGAATTTTATGAGAAGTCTTGTCCAAGCAGGAATTCATTCATTCATTATTTAAAAAAAAAAAAAAACTTTTTTGGATGTTGCGCGGACTAGACATCAAACCCTGGACCTACCAAATGGTAGTGCGCACCTTTAGTAACTCGACAACGACAGCCACCAGAAAAAATTAAGCAGTCTCAGCTGCTAAAGCATTTTACTGCTTCCTCATTACCACCGGTGGTGATTGAGAGTGGCAACAGCTAGAAAATATATTCGAGAATTTCTGTACTGTTAACATTCCTTCATAGGCCGGCCTCAAGTTTAGAATCGACAACGCGTTCCAATTCTGGTTTAGTTCTGCCTGAGAACAAAATTTAGTGTCAAAAACGTTCCCACAAAAAAAAAACTGGGACAAAAGTATAGCAGTCAGTTTTCAGGGGGAAAAATGAGAACAAAATAACTGGGAACGTTTCTGTAAAGAACAAAATGCGAACAAATATCTCGGAAAATGTTCTTAAAAGTACAAAATTAGAACGAAATTTTCGGGAACCTTTCCAAAGAGAACAAAATAAGACCGAAATTATAGAAAACGTTTTCAGGAAGAATTAAATACGAACCAAAGTCTGGAGACAGTATTGCTGGAGAACAAAACGAGTACAAAAGTTTTGAGAAACTAGCGTTAAAAATGAGAAGGGTCTGCGTGTTGGGATGAAAAATCGTTTCAATGAGAACCACGATTGGTAATTCTAAGCCAGAGGAAAGCTGGATTATTTCAACTTTCAGATCGTTAATCATTAGGGTGAGTGGTCCTTTTTGGAACAATGTTTCAATTTTCTGTTTAAGAAAAGGTCGTGTATTAAGTTCGTTGACTTATATGTACACTTATTTGATTAATTTTAAGATTTAAACTTTGCAAGCTAATGGAACGCTATGACAAAAATTTTGTGCTTCTAGAATGTTCAGAGGCGATTTTTTCCGTTTCATTCTCTGTCAGAAAGTTCCTCAGACTTTAGTTCCCAAATTGTTCTTCGAGAGAAAGTTCCTTAGAATTCTGTCCTCATGTCATGGCCTGCCCACGGCGTCATCCCATGTCAATATTAGATTGGAGACTGGTATCTTCGGCGTTCTACCATCTTCAGTGTAATTTTTCATATCTGAGTGGTATTTTGTTCCCTAGCTATTCGATAATTTACTCACTGAGAGAGGAAGACCAAGAGGACTTTAATAACACAAAATATTTTCAATCAAAAAATGTTTGGGTGGCCGCTGTGGTCAATGGTAACCATCAGTTATAACCTCCGTATGGTAGCAAGTTATGCAGATCCCCTACGGCTTATAGCACTCTTGCTTGTTCCGTAGTTTGGAGGCCATCAACTTAATATTTTAGGAATTTCAACAAAAATTGACACTTGAGAACCTAAACCTCTTCAGTTTGATACTATATTGCAATATTTACGTTATCAACCAATTTGCTTAAACTTATATTTTCAAATAGGTGGCAACTCCCAGATTTTTTATATTTTTTCCATATTTTAAGTCAGACATCATGCATCAGTTTTCGAGTGACGCGCGTACAAACATACAAACAGACAGACAGAGAAACGGACAAAAATTCTAAGCATTGTTGATTAGGTTCTGTTGGTTTTTTAGACTTTTTTATTCAACTTTACATTGCGAATGTGGTCACTTCGAAAGCTTTGACTCGCATGTAATGATTTTGCAAGAAAATCTAGTAGCCAGTATTTTTTTTTTTTTTGCTAAGTCCTAAATGTGTCACCAGCCCTTACCTAGATGTAAGCCAATTTCTATGTAAAAGTTCAAGGCTGTGAGACCGACAACCTAATTTTCTATCATAAAACGAGGTAAACTTATGCGAGGGAAATCTTAATTAATAAATAAAACTCACACACGGCGAAAAGCGCCGACCCTTTTGAGCATCTTATGAAGCCTGGTGTTTTGCTTACAGTGCTGAAGTGCCTATTTCACTGCAATTTGGCTACTTTTATCATAGCCATGGGTGAAAACAAATTTTTGGTTTAACATATCTTTATACACACCTTTTCCATATTAATTTCAATACATAGAGAAATCTTGTTCTATTCAATTAACTAATTTCTAGCCCATTACATAAGCAGCCTCTAAGCTTTCAAGCATTTTATAGACGAACAACTTTTAAATTAATTATATAACGATGTCTGCACGAAAGTTACCCTCAACCCGTCCACACACTCTTGCAGCTTTGGCAACTTTTTTCAATTTACAAGTAAGTTTGCGACATAACTAGTTATTTGCATTGACTGAGCTTCTAATTAAATTTGCGTGTAACCCGCGAAATAGCAGCAAAATAGTGTACAACGTTAACTGGCGAAAAAGGTGATTTGCCCCATGGCGCATATACTCCGATACATATGAATGATAATTCATTGAATTAAGAGGGTGGAGGGAAATGTGTGCTGATACATACAAGTTGGAAAGTGCAGCTGTTTTCAGCAAATACGTTTAGCCACTTGAAGTAATAAAAACTCAGAAATGAGGGTAAACAAGTACACGTATCTAACGCATTATGGTTGGAGGTGGACGTAGGGAGGGCAACAAAATACGAAATACATACGCTGAAGTGTGTACTGCCAATGAAGCGGCAACTCGTTTGAGCACCACAAGAGTGTGAGCAAACTATGTTACTAACTATGCGGTGAAAATAAATTAACGCTACGTAAAACATGGCCTGCCGCCAGCGTGAGTGCCTGACTGAAGCTTTTGAAAAGTGAAATGTAAAATGTGAAGTGGGCAGAGAGAAAAAGGAATAACGAAGAGTGACGAGTGGAAAATGAAATATGGCAAAATCTGTATTGAGCGCTTGAAAAAAGTCAAATGATAAACCTTTTCAAACCTCATTAATAACTAACATGGCTGGGCTTGTAATTAAGCGCATATTTTATGAGTACACGTATGTGCACATACATCCATATATAACATACATAAGTATATCCGCACATGCATGGATGTGCACTAGACCGTACAAAAAAAAAATCCAAAGTAAATTTTTGAGGCAATTACGAAAAAAATCTCCGGATTGTCTCGAGGATAATTTTTTTTGTTCCAAAGTTACTTGATCTCAAGTACTCAGTTCTAGTATTTACACGCCAGATCTCAGTTCTTATGACACTAACGTACCACCCTAATTTCATTTAATTAGCAGGGAAATTGTGGCAACATTCTTTCAACTCATTAAATTAATCTTTTTAAACCAACAAAAATTAAAAGGTAAAAGAAAATTTGGTTAGAAAAACTGTATCAAAAAAGAAGGAAATAGTGCTTAAAAATTAAAAAAGTTTAAAAATATTTTTATTAAAAAAAAGGCAAAAAACAATTTAAAATATTGAATAAGATCTTGTAAATTAATTGAAATAAAAAACATACATATATTTTTTCTTTTTTACACAATAAGTTCTAAAAATTAAAAGAAAATGAAATTAACAAAAAAATAACAAATTAAATTTAAAAATGGAAAAATAAATTTCTAAAAATAAATGAAACTAAAAAAAAATCTTTTTGACCCAATCAAATCAAAAAACTATAAGAAAATTTAGCTAAAAAATTATAAAAAAAATAATAGTTAAAAAAAATTTAATTAAGTATCCCAAAATGAAAGGAAAATATAAAATATTATTTTTAAACCCATAACAATCAAACCATTAAAGAAAATGAAATTAAAAAAAAAAACATAAAAAAGTATCTAAAAATCAAATTAATTTAAAAAATATATATATATCCTCCTTAAAAATAAAAAATCTGAAACGTGAAAGTAAAAAAGGAAAAAAACGTAAATAGTTAAAATAAAAGGAAAGGAAAAAAGTTCCGCTGCTGCAGGACTCGAACTCGGACCTCTCGATTGGCACGCCTGTGCTTTCACCATTCGGCCATTGCGAATGTTGGAGCTAAATGATACTTCTCTTAGAATAGCATTTCACTACGAGTGGTGAATGAGAGAGCGTTTTTCTAGGACTTTTGTGCTAGAACAATAAAAGTCTTTCGAACTGTCTTGCGTTCTGTCTTTCACTTGTCCTACGAAAGATTTTTTAATATCTTAGCCAGAATTTCCAAATTTAATAAACTTTTGCTGAGGAAGTATTTCGTTTCGAATGCAGTTAAGAATTTTTTAGCCGAACATAAGGCGTCGCCTTTTTATATATTTCGTCCTATCTTCGGCATTCACGATCGGATCTTAAAGTATGATATAGCGATGTTTTTGTCTAGCGGATGGAATTGCTCGTACTAAGATACCTAGTAGACCTCAGTTCATATCACCCTGACGTACCACCCTAATATTAGTAAATTAAAGCTCTCCAAAAATCCTTAAACCTTAGAAAAGGAAGTATTTCGAATTTTTTGGACAAACATAAGGGATCGCTACGTACCAACCTAATGTCACTAAATTTATGCTGTCATTAAACTTTTGCTAAAAAAGTGTTTCGACTATTCCAGTAGATCTATGTATGTATATTCAGAAAATAAGATTTTTTTTTCAAAATTGCCTTACAAATATGCTCGAAAGTGTACATCGATCTTTTTTTTGCCCGTAAGTTGGTACAGTCTAGTGCGCACATATGTGTGTACACATATTTACATAGGTATATATTTGAAGAGCATTCATTTTTACGCCTACAAGCCATTAAGTAGCGTATACGCCCTGTAGTCGTAGAACGTCACTGGCGGCAGTGGATATAAATATTGCAAATTAATTTTATAAAATATTGTGTTTGCACATAAATGAGTTGTGCGTAAATATAGTGCTAACGCACACGTGAAATTGCATACAAATTCAAGCAAAAATTTAAATAATTTTCTTGTTAATTTGTTGAGTTTTTACTTGCCTGTGCGCAGACCTACATATATATATACATACTTATGTACATATTAATGCAAGTAATTTGTTATGCCACTGAAACATAAATAACTCTCTTTTTCACACCAGCAAATTCCTGTAAATTTACATATAAAAATTAAAGGAAGGGATGCCCGCATATGTTTGTAGGCGCTAGTGAGCTGTAGTCATAAATACCAACACATGTTGACAGCTTGTAATTTATTAAATATATAACCATTTAGCAGAGTGATTGAGGTAATTAAATGTCCACCGAAATGGCAGATATGATTTTTCCTTTACGATAACATACACATATACTTTGTATGGTTATGTATTTACATAGACCATTACTCTCATTTTCAAAAATAAAATAATTAAAGCATTAGTTTGCATATGAACGCTTATGAAGGCTTTACAAGGCTGGCTGAGTACTCGTATGTAGTATTTTGTCACTGAATGTAGTGAAATAGTAGAGTTAGATTGTAGGCGAGTTGTATGCTAATATACTATTTCAAAAAAAAAAAAAAAAAATATTGTAAAGCCGATAAGTATATTTTTTCGACTAATTTTTTAGTTAAATACCAGTAAGTATATAAACCTCGATCCGTACAGAAAAATGCATACTAAAGCACAAATGAAAGCCGATTCAGACATACTTATATATTACAATTATCTTGAATTCAAAAATAGTGCTCTGTAATTTACAACGACGCTTAATAGAGCAAGCACCGCTATGCCGCTCAATGCGTACTAGACTCCTGCGCAATTCCATTTAAACGGCCCAACAAGACATCCGATCGCCGCGCAAATACTTTCCATCCCCTACTTTCATCGTTCGGGTCAATTGTGAGTAAGCATAAACCAGTTTCAGCAAGCGTACGTAAACTACCGATCAATAGCAACACGCGTAGAGTATTTACTTTGCCTTCCGCAACTACTGCGAGTAAAAGGTATTTGACAGTAGAGTACTCTACTGGTAGTACTTGAGTATTTTCGAAGAAAACATACATTTGTGGCAAGAATGATAGAAGAATTTTCTGGATCGCGCATTTGTGGTATCTGAAAAAAACTAAGGACAGGAATGTAGTGGAGCGATGAAGAGAGCGACGAGCAAAACGTACTTTCAACTAAAATGCTGATATACATACCTAAGTACATATGTATGTATGTGCATAGATACGTATGTGCATAGATACATATATATGTAAGTGTCCGCATATATTTTTTCTCGTCACTTGTTCTGTCGCTTCACTGCAGCAAAACCAAGTTGTGAGGAAAACCCTGACGATATGCGTAGAATTGAAACCATGGGTTCATATTAAATATATTTATGTATGCATGGACATATGTACATATGTTAAAATGTAGTTTCGATTTAAAAAAAATCGGATGAAGTTTTTCTTTCGCCATTCATACACCTCTAATTTCAGTATTTATTAAAAAAACTCAATGAAATTCAAAAACTCTATCTTGCATTTGGGTTTACTCAATACCAATTTGAGCTGTCGCAGTGTTATCAAAAAAAAAAAGTTATCAATAGGTAGGTTCAGAAGGCGCAGCAGTTGAGCGCAACCGTTGCTAAACAAAAATCAGTGATCGTTATGCGTCTTTTGAACGACTTCATACATTAGCTGTCAAATTCAACTCTCAAAGGTACACACCAACATGTTGTCTCAAATGATCAGAAAAATATTACGATCATCTAACACGCAACTATTCAGTTGATCAGAAGTACGCAACAACGCGTTCAGAAGGTGCAATCGCACCAGTTACTGAGCTGTTTCGCCTTCTGAACGTGCCAAATGAAAATTCGTTTCTCTTGAAATCAAGTTATATGGCTGCGTATGTATGTACATATGTATGTACATATTCCGAAATTTTTTTTATTTGTAAAGGCTCTCAAGAAAAACTAAAAATTCATATAAAATTACGCACAATAAATGGAAAATAAATTTTCTTCTATAAAAAATTTCTTAAATCAGTATGCAGCTCTTAAGAAAAAAATGCTCGTACATCTCGTCGCTACCATGTCCAACTATCGAATGTGAAAATCGGCACTTTTCAAAATTTTGATTTGCCACTAATAATTTTATTTCGTATAGCAGCATTGCTTAAGTTATTGTTTTTGACAACTTATTTGTTGGTTAATGACTGCAAATAGTTTTATAGAAAATTAGAGACGAGAAATAATACTTTCATAAAAATTTAAGTACATACATAGATTTAAAAAGCTGCTTGAATACAAAAGTTTTATGAAAATGTCACATTAAACAACTGTCTAAATCTACGTTATTTTTTATAAATAAGGCCGTAAACATTTCCTTACATCGTCGATTTCCATATTCTATTTTTACTCTTTCAATTTCACTGACCAGCGCTGCAAACGATATCAACTAGTAGGCTAACAACCAGAATTGAAATTTAATACGCAAGTACTTACCGTACTACAAGTATACAGAGAGTAGATTTGCTACTCCCTTTTGGCAGCAGCAAATATCTCTCGTACGCGATGAGGGAAAGTAGAGTACGTACTTTGGTGGAGTAATAGCAAGTACGTCAAGTATTTACTCTCTCAACGCCAAGTAGTGTATGTATGCGGAAAAAAAATAACAATGTGTTGGGAGTAGAGTACAATGCAAGGAGTACTTATTGAATGAAATGCGGCAAATACAATTGCGCTGGACTCTAATGCGTACTATATGAAGCGTAAATCTAAGCCCGCCTGGTTTAACAAAGATATTTGATCGCATTGCACTGAGATCTGGGAATGTTTAAATTGGGCATCAGTACTTGCATTTTACATTAAACTTTTTCTCACTTCTATTGCAAAATCATTTCGTGCACTTTTCCTTACAACACCTTAGACAGTACATACCTAATTGTTTCGCATTTATTATAACTTAATTATTTACTCCACATCGCAGCTTTTTCGCTGCCTTCTACCGTAACAACTCCTCAGAAATCTCAACCTGCAATTAGCACAACAACTCTTTATTTTTACTGTTCTTTTCTGCATTGCTGAATTTTAATTAAGTTCAATCAAAGACGTGGCAGCTGTCTTAAGTTGCAAGCGTGGCAAGTAAGTGAGCAAGTAATAGCTTCAAGTCAATAAGTACTAGCTCGCAGTGAAAGAACCAGTAAAGTGGAGTGTAATGAAGTGGAATGCTCAGTGTGGCACCGACAGACAATCAGACATCAGACGTTTCGGAATTTGTTTTCAAGAATTTGTGGCCAAAAGAAGTCAAGTACTGTGATAAATAATTATGTATGTGCTTATGTATATAAAAATGCGAATTTTTGAGTTGCTGTTTGTAGTGTGCATATACGTATATACATAAGTCACATATGATTTCAATGTGGATCTCATTAGTTGCATATTTCATACAAGTTTAAAATTAAAACTAACGCTGTAGATCATATTTGATGGTTATGAAAAATATTTGAAAGAAATAAAGCAGTTAGATGCCAGATTGATAGAATACAAGATCTCGCCAATCGAGAAGAAAGCAACCGGGTGTGACATCATAAAAGTGAGAGAATGAGAGATTAAAAAATATATTTGAAGAAGAAGAGGAAGAAACGAATACTTGGTGCGAAATAGCGATGTAAAACTATATAAAATAGTAAACCATTCAGAACTAAACTTAAGAAATTTTTTTTATATGGCAATTGAGAATTGCATGTGTAAAAATTTCAATTTTACATATACATTACACAACGTATTACCTCTTGAATTATTGAAGCTGAAATATCTACAGTTTAGCCAAAAACGTACGGTATATTTTATGGTATATTACAATGCATTTTTAATTGCTTTTATTTAGCTTACCTTTTTGTTTTTTGGGTCAAATTTAGTAGTTGAAATTTCACCCCTTCCTATGGACCTGTGACTCTGTTCGCAATTTCAGCTTAAGGCACGGGTCTCTAATAAAACTATAATCCTGCACGGTTAAGCATAAAATTCTTACATGGTTACACCCTGTGAACATGTAAATTTACGGAAGATGTCAAGTCCGTTTTTCAGTACATATCTCCAAATCTAACTGAGTAACGTGGCATTGATAAAATACCTCATCTCAGTATTCTGGGCAAATGCTTTCAGAAGTATGCATCATCAGTATATTAACATATATGGGAGGTATCGCTGGAATAAGAGCAGTACAAGTTCAACTGCAAAATTTCCTTTATCCATGAATGGACCGAAGACGGTCAAGAGATCTTTGTTAGGACCCTATTTTATATTTATGCGCATTGAGGCTAAATATCACATCTAATATGATATGTCGTTGCTATTTAGAGGAATGAGCTAAAATCACCTAAACACTTTTTTCAAAGTTGCTTAGCCTTTAGGCGACTCAGGGTTATAGAGCTTTGCTCGCAAATAATTACAACCCTTAGGAAGTCATTCAATCGGATAGTGCTTTCATAGCTACAGCTACATGTTACGCTTCACTCACCTACCTTACTAATATTTAAAGGCTTTTAGTCCGAAATAACCTAGTAAATTTTATACAATTTTCTGTTTAAAACGTTGCTAATAGAAAATATTAGCACAGCACTGTGTGCGACTTTACACAGCCGCCTGCTGATTTTTTACGGAATTTCGAGTTTAGAAATAAAATGCCACGAAAATGTCACAACAAGTCAAACGAGTTATGGTAATGGCTTCACAATCTGATTTCAAGCAGTACCAACATGAGTGCATATGTTTTTAACCTGAACGAAATAACATCGCATTTGTATATATAAGTATGTACACCCACGTTCGCGGAAATCTGTAAATGAGCGTAATTGAGAGTTTGAAAATTTCCAACATGCCCAAGTTCAATTGCTATTAAACTTTTCAGGCAAGTATTTCGCACACATTTGTACGTATGTATACCCACACACTCAAGCCAATTTTAACCGTTCATTTGCGCGTAGTTATAACTTCAAAACTTCGCTGGTGATTTTATCCAAAATTGCCCGCGATTTAATGCATGCGAATAACTTCATTGCACTCAAAGGGAAAAGTTGTCGGCAACGCGAAAAAATGCATTTCTGCATTCGTTGGCAGAGGCGAAAGCAATCAAGCGAAACTGCCTGAATACGGATTGGCAGTGGCGCTTCAAATAGTTTTGTGTGCCTAACAAACTTTACCTGCTTGAACTTTGGGCCATTGCGTGCCCCCGCATATGTGTGTAGGTCCAATTTGTTTGCGCAGGAGGCGCTTAAGCGAAAATATTACACATTCGATTATAATTTAGATCTGCATTTTGCAAAGATGTTGAGTGAGAGTCTTGTGCTTATATATCAAAGTAAAATTGGCTTAAATTAAATTGAATTATGTTTAAAGTAAGTAAAATAATTTAAATTAAAATAAACTGATTGACAAGCCCATTATACATCTCGAGCGATATCGTTGTTAAAGAAGTGAATGTTTTTTTAAATTGAAATTTGTATGAAAACTGGCACAAAAAAAAAAAACATTTTAAATTTAACCTAATTAACAGCCAATTTCACGAAAGCAATTCAAGTGAAAAAATAATTTTAATTTTTTGAATTTGATATGGAATTGACATTTAAATTGCTGGTGAAACCGGCTGTAAATTAAATAAAATTAATCAAATTAAAGAAAACACAAAAGAAAAGAAAACCAAAGGCTGCAATAGAATCGAACTACGCGAATCACATGATCAAAAATAAATGCACACCAATGAAGATTGGACAAACAACAGAACTTCTCCGTGTACAACATAAAGGACAAAGATTGAGTATATTAGAAAATATGGAAATATATAAACAGAAGACCTTCAAAGGACGAGTAATAAATGAGCAAATAAATACTGTATCGGACGTACTGTTTGAACCTCTAAAACTACTGTACGAGAAGAAAAATGACAACAACAAAATATTAAGGACAGACATGGAAGGGAATACACCAACTGCAAAAACAAAGAGGGTAAAAATCACGGACTTCTACCTGCCGTCAAAAACGAGCCAAAACAATTCATCTACCTATTGAGCACCGCAAACACTGCAAAACTAAAAAGACGTACCTAACAAAAGAAGGAGGTAGTTAACGAGGAGTATAAATACGAGCAACCAACAAAAAATATGCAGAACGAAAAATGACACTGAAGATGGCACAACGCCGTTTGGTTTGTCTCCAAACCAAATTTGACAAGGGATGACGGAAATTCGTTCCAAAATACATCATACACCCACCCTGTCGGAAACAACAACAACCAAAAAGGAAAAGAAGAAAAGCTTGGATATGACGTAAAAATCCCAAAAAAAAAGGGCCACACTGGAGAAGTGAAACGTACGTTACATATCTATTTTGTCTCATAACCGATATACGTATATACATATGTGCATATGCACTTACATACATCTGTTTTTGCTTAAGTTCATATTTTTTTATATATATAGATCGCTGTTTTCCTTTATCTTAGTTTTTATCTATATACTCTATCGATAACAAAATCGATAGTAACATCCAACAAAACATCGATAAAAACCCGATAAAAATATCGATAACCAAATCGATGACGAATTCGATAAAAATTTCGATAGCAAAATCAATAATGTTGGTAGCAAAATCGATAAGAAAATCAATAAAAACATCGATAAATAATCGATAACAAAATCGATGAATAATCGATAACCAAATCGACAAAACATCTATAAATAATGGATAACAAAATCGATAACAAAAACCGATTAGAAAATTGATAAAAATATCGATAAAAATATCGACAAAAAATATCGATTACAATATCGATAACAAAATAGATAAAATTATCGATAACAAATTCGATAAAAATATCAATATAAATATCGATAAAAAAACCGATAAAAATATCGATTATTATGATGTTCCGAAAGTATCGATAAAAATATCGACAAAACTATTGACAACAAATTCGAAAAATATTTCGATAACAAAATCGATAAAAATATTGACAAAAGGAACCGATAAAAATATTGAGTCTCTGTGTCTCTATCTATATTCATTTCTCTATAATTATCTTTATTTTGATATTTCTTCCTCTATCTTCATCTATACTTTTATCGGTACCCTCATCCACATCTTTTTCTTTATACTTATCGTTGTTTTTACTATTATGTTTATCATTTTCTTCATCTACTTATTAAAGTGTTTAAATTTTCCTTGGTCTTCATGTTTGCCTTTATCTTTACGCATCTTTGTTTTTGTTTTTATTTTTACCTTTGCCTTTATGCTTTTCTTTATCTATGTACGTACTCCCCTTTACTTTCATTCTTGTATTCGTCCTTTTCCATGTGTTATTATTTAACCTTTAATTACCAAGTTTTTTTTAAATTCATACCATGTGCATACACTCAAGAAGCACTTGTTTCAGCTACAACCATTTCCGTTGCACTATGTCCGTTGCACCATTTCCGGTGCACCATTTCCGTGTGCAATTTCCATTGAATTTGCCAATGCCATGGATGAATCAACGGATGAATTGGAAGTTCTGAACGCAATAAAGCCTGATGATACTGATGAAAGTATCACGTCAAAGTGTAAGGTACTACAGATTGGCACATCCTATTGTGATACCAAGTTTGCAATAATTGAATTACCTCTGGTCTACGGTATAAACCTGATATAGAAAGGTAAGCTAAAAATCGAATGGGTCTATTGCCGAGTTCGGGAGAGACTCCCATCAGAACGTGATATCGCTGGTAAACAAAAATTACGCGGAGTTCATTAAAAACACCTGAAAGTGTCCGACCTCTGCAAAGATAACGTCAACTTAAATTTTTTTATAATATGGAGCAGCTCAACGCATCATCTTTCTGCCTCTTAAGCCACCAAATTGCAAAATTCGCAAGCTCTACTTCTCTTTCGCGCACCTATAACTATGCTTAGCGCAGAATCTTGCAATATCGCCTAAAGCTGGCGGCCGTGTTTACGCCAAATCATTTTCATTCTATAGCACGTGCCTGTAAACTGACACACATAATCTCTTCCTAAATAAATTTACCAAAGTTTTAATTAAGCTGTTCGCAGGGTTGTTCTCATGTACGCGCATATACCTACTGGCATACATATTACACACATTTGTGGCACGATACGCGCGTATGAGTGTGTTACTTAATAATGTGTGCTGCGAGTGTGCCGCAAATGGCTGTGAATTTCCTTTTCATATACTTAACTTTTTCTACCTGTTAATGTTTGAGTATATTTACCACAAGTTTGAGTAAGTGTGTGTGTGTGTAGTCCTACCTGCGCTTGAGTTCAGCTATTTATACTTATAAATTTTACGACTTTTCTCCATCTTATGTATTTCCTGTGCTCTCGCGTTATCCATCTACATACAGACATAAAAACAACATAACTTTTTAATGCGATTTTCTTATATTTAGCTCTTGCTAGCTGCATTATCATCCTTCCTTAACTTTTTAAGAGCTAAAAATTTTTATCAGCGCCCTTAAAACCGTGTGTGGAATTTACAGTTTTTGTTTGGGCTGGTTTAAGGTTCAGTAAGAAACTAAGCAGAAAATAGTCAGCTTCGAAATACAGCGGATCACTTCTACTCTTAACACAACTCTTGGCGGCATATCCATTGGCATTTCTAAATAGTGAGGCTGCCTTACTCAGACAAAAGAGCACTGACTTCTCTTTCAATCAGTCAAAAATTCCAGACAGTCTTTGGAAGCTTAATCGTATAAGCTTCTCTAGGCACATCCCTCTAAAGGTTGCGACAGTGGTAGCCTCTACAAGAGGCGTCTATTGGCGAAGATTCGTTCTCCCAGGAACTCATTAGAGGCCTTAATAAAGAAAGCAGTCGACTGACAATGGACTATAGTAATATAGTCCTATAGGAATGGCAGACTTCTCTTCCAATCGCCTCGGATTAATTCAAAATCAGGCTGATTTTCGTTATAGGCAGCAAACACTGTGCGCCTGACTCGCGAGTTGGTTTGGATGTATTTGTGAAAATAAATATGTGTTATACCGACTGCTGCATAAATGGAGGAGTTATAACGAAAAATCTCATATCTGACAATCAGTTGTATGGGAGCTATATGTTATAGTGGTCCGATTTTTCCGGTTCCGGCAAATGATTGATACATTATAAAAATGGACTCACCACCAAATTTCGGTCGGATATCTCGAAAAATAAGGGAGCAGATTGCATACAAACAGGCGAACAGACGGACATAGCTAACTCGGCTCAGTTCGACGTTCTCATCATATAAGTATACATTACCATAGGTTTATGTGTTTTTATTCTTACAAACATCGGACCAAAGTTTTGATACCATTTCATGTTAATGGAAGGTATAAAAATTTTGCTTGGTATGTTAAGAGAATAAGTCACAAACCCCTCTTACTACTTTAAACCGAGCTATGAATAACTATTTCACATGCAGCTGGGAAACCACGCCAGCGTATTCCAGGTCGAAGTTTTAGGTAGGCTTTTAAGCTAGTTAAAAACAAGTGAATAATTTTCTCAAAAAATATTCAAATATCGTATACTTATCTTCAATAAAAAAGCGTAAATCCCATTTTTTGTAATCTAAAAAGGTATTCCTACTTTAAAAATATTACAATATTAACTTATGGTTTAGATGTTGTAAGAAAAATCAACAAAACAAATATATTTTGCAGGCTCTATGAAGGGTGTGTGCGAATTTAAAATAATTTAATTCAAATATTGCTCAAATACTTTCTTTTGATACCAATATTGTACCATTTAGCTTATATTTTCAATTTAATTGAATTTAAATTTTCAAAGAGGTGGCAACCCATTTCCGCAGTTTGCTCTCGTAACCCTATTTAATTTGATACCCATATTGTAATATTTCATCAGTTTTATCAATTAAATTGAATTAAATTTTTCAAATATTCTAAAACAAAAATCCTAAAACTTTATGATTTGGTTTCTGTTGTTCTAAAAAATACTCCCATATTAATTTTCTTTAATATCTATAATGTCTGTACAGGCATTGGTCTGTTACAATTTTATTATATGTATACATCTTCATACCAAGTTCCAGTGCTGTACCAAAAATACTTCCAGAGATATGTATCTATGCTGTATGAAAAATTCCGTTTGTATGAAGCTATCCTATATTTTAAGTTGGGCTAAATGACACCAGTATAAAAAATGTCATAATGATCGGTTGGGTGAAAGCGAAACAAACAAAGAAACTCGTTTTCGAATTTATACGATTAGTAAGGATTTCTTCTGACTTCACCCTATTCACCGAAAGGGAAAGTCAGTTTGAAAGCCTATGAATCTCCTGCTCCAAAGCCTTTTGTCAAAAAATTTAACAAAGTATTTTTTAAGCTGCAATAATATTCTTATTGACTAAGCAAATTTATTTCTTTATTGAAAAAAGTATTGAAATATGTAGTAACTGTATAGTCATACATAGTACATATCCAGCAATTGAGTTACTCATACAACATGTCGTACCTGCCAGTAAAGTAGAAATAAGCAAGCGACACAATTAAATCCAATTAATATCTTCTGTCGTACTCACTCGCACACAAGCCTACATACATTTTTACAAATATCCATATATTCAATGATAACTCACAAACACCTACTGCATCCTCCTATATACTCATACGCATTAATCCACAGCCATCACTCTCTGAAACTTATCGCACTTTTAATCCGCTGAGTTGTCAACAACTTGCTGTTGTCAGTTTCGATTCTATGTAATCAACTGGTATTTATATTTTGTTGTTATTGTTCTTGTCTAGCTTCATTACTAACTACTTTTCGCTTCCATGCCTTCCGTTTTCCAAGCCACCGCTCTCTTGAACACGTGTAACTATAAACTTAGTGCGACACTTTATTTTGTCTTTAACTTGCTTGCTTTTCTAAGTTTCTTTTATTTTTATTTTTATTGTTTGTTCACTGCGTTCTTGTTGTTTTGCGAAGCGTATCGCTACGACAAGTCCGCTTCGATTATTATGCAAACAAGTAAATTGTAAGAAATCGAAACTTTTTCTTTGTCAACAACAATGCATATCTACTAAAAGGAGCACACATATGTATAAATGAAAGCTTCTCTACATACGCACATAGTTAGTATATTATCAGCTTTATCTATGTCGAGTACGGATTGCAATGAGCAAAAACAGACTGAATGTTCAACTCGAAAACAACAGCTAAACGTACAAGTGTTATTTACAACAACAAGTGGAGCACAATTTGTGCGTCGACAGTTAGCAACAGCATTCCAACAAATTACTAAACAAACGAATCGAGTTACAAGTGTCAGAATCGCTCGCAGTCAATGGGTAATGAAGAGAAAAGGTGTGCAACTTTTATATATAAGTACTAAGAGTGCCAGTTAATATCGAAATTCGAACGTTTTTTTTTAGTTTTTTTAAGAAATTTGGATTTAGGCATGACCTGACAAGATACATTCCAGTTTGTCAACAAAATTCGATAATTTGATATATGTTGATAATTCAATGAAGGTTAAAAACACTAAAATCCGATAGCTCAACAAAATTCGATAAATCGACTTATTTTGATAAATTTCAAAGGAACCATAAATTTTGATAACTCAAAAATGTATATATCTCTATATAAGTCGATAAATCGGTAAGATTTGGATACCTATATAAAATTCGATAACTCGGTTAATTTTGATAGCTCCACGTTTTTCGAAAGCTATCCATAAATTCTATATATTTAAAAAATTTAAAACTGACATTCGATAAATCGACAAATTTCAGTAAATCAATAAATATCGACAACTCGATAAGTTGGAGGAGTTCTATGCAGTATGATAACTCGATATATTTCGTTAACACTATAAATAATGATAATTCAATAAATTTAGATAACTTAATAAATGTCATTACTTGACAAATTCCGATAAACCCATCCATTTTTTTATAGCCCGTTAGCTATCCGTAAATTTTGACAACTAATTTTCTGTGCAAATAAATTCCGACAACTCAATACACATTGACCAATTTGAATAACTTGATATGTTGCGATAAACGTGGCTAACTCTAAAAACTTCGATAACTATGAACTTCGCTGATTCGATAAATATCAGTAATTTGATAACTTTCGATAACTAATTATTTTTTAACTTATCCAAAAGTTTCAATAATTCTTATGTATTTCCCAATGTTTTTACTTTCGTCTTTATCTTCAATTTTGCCTTCACTTTTTTGTCTTAATCGTTATCATATATTTCTTCATCATCACATTTACCTTTATCACTAAATTTAATTTTAAATACGAAGTAAAAGGAAATGCAAAAACAAGTTAAATTAAACAGGTTGCAACAACACAAATACGGAAGTTTTTAAACGACGATTGTGGCAGTAATTTTCAACGAATTTTTAAGCCATGGAAACTCTCCTCATCTAAAAATAATTTTCCAATGGGTTTCCTGGTTTCACAATTGGTCGAGTAGAACCGCCAAAATAAGGCGGTTAAAATCACCCTGTGCGACACACCTTAACCGACACCAATCGGGACCAAAATTTATATATGTTTGACCGTGGCTTTACCGATTGAGGAGGAGAGACTGATAAAAATCGTCTATTTGATTTTTAAGGACCACCCTAATGCACATAACTACGCAATCATTGTCATCAGCACGGCGAATGGGGCTTAGTGACATGTTTGAAATTTTGTAAAAAGTTTTCAGAAATTATTGCAAGCGAAGTGTAGGAAACAGTAGCTGCGGTCACGGGGCACTATATCCTCGTCCGAGGAGCCTAATAGTAGATGAACTACTTCAACTTCTCTCTGACAACTTATGTCGGTTTTTTAGGTAATGCGGACGACATTTAAAGAGGAGAGTTTCTGAGCACCCTCTGCGATATTACCCAAAGACGCTAAAGATTAACGAAAGGATGATGTGCCAAGTTTCATTCACTAGGAAAAGATCCCTAGCGGGAATGCGGGACATAAATTTGGAGGGTTTCAGGGACTAATCCTAGACTCCAAACTTATTTGGAAGTGCCAAGTGCGACCACATCCAAGGCCTCGAAAGTTTGAATGATGCACATGCGTCTGACAGGAAACTTCTGAGAATATAGTCTCAAGATCCTTATATAGTACAGCCAATATTAACATCTTTGGCGGAAGTTTGGGTATAAAAACTACTCTTGCCAATGGTGAGACAATCGCCTTTGTATGCAAGACGGCATCCTCTTCATATCATCATAGAGCAGTTCAACAAAAGAGATTTGCTTAGAACTGCTACAGAGTGTTTGGAAAAGGTAAATTCATACCTTTTGAGATATGGAGCAGCTAGGGTCCTCGCTTATGCTAGCTCTATTCCCAGCGACATAAACAGAACCTAACCCCTTATATGATATTTAAAGTAGAGTCTTACCCTTATTTCTTTTCACTCCAACCGATAGCAGCAAACTCTACCTGCAACTAATTGTACTAATTGTCATTGTCGGCGATGTGCTAACACATTCGGGAAAAGTATCCATTAGGGGTGTTCGCGCCAAAACGATTCCGGCCGATAGTAAAGTAGATAAGAGGAAGAGACGACACAGAGAACCACAACAGATGCGTCGCCTTTTTCTCTTATCGCGGCACATTGGTTGTTTTCAAAATTAATAGGACAGTGCCAATTGATCGAGCACAAACAACACTGGCACTGAGGCTCGATGGTCTGAGAGTGGGAGAAAGTCCTAAATTTGAAACGTGTGGAAATATCTAACTTAGTGGTCGACTTGACTCTAAACAAGTCTACTAATAGGCTTTAGGCTTTAATTATAAATTATCAAAGGAACAAGGAAGTCGGTGTTGTATGAAAAAAAATTTACTTACACTGGACCAAAAGCACAATGGTTTTTCAACCAACTTATAGTTTGATTTTTTGAACGTTTCCAGCAGTACGAATGCCGTCAGCGCGATACATAATTTTTATTTTTTATATTTTTAGTTTTTCTTTATCACGAAAAAGCATCTGTAAAGTCCAGAACCAAATTAAATGACGAAGAAAATTAATTCAAGTTGAACATTTAAAGACAAATTTATAAAACGGCTGTAGCTGAGTGCTTACAGATGCTTGCCGTTATTTGCTAATCCCGTCAGAGGGAACTTGTTAAAACAGGGACCGTAACCGTTATGCCGTTATGTAATCGTTATGTTGTGATTTTTATTTTTTCGATCATTTTTATCGTTATTTTATGATTTATATTTTTTCGATCATTTTTAATCGTTATTTTATGATTTTTATTTTTTCGATCATTTTTAATCGTTATTTTATGTTTTTTATTTTTTCGATAATTTTTAATCGTTATTTTGTGATTTATATTTTTTCGATCAAAAATAGAAGTTGTTCTTAGTTTTTTAATGTGTATACCGAATGTGCACAGATTTGACTTAAAAACAGTTTAACAAGGCATGCATATGTACACAAACAGTAAAGTCAGACTTGTAATGCTCTCAACCCCTAGGATTGTTCTATATTGGAAAAAGTATACCCCTATTTTTATACCTTTATGAGCATGAAATGGTATTATAACTTTTGTCCGATGTTTGTAAGTACCACAATTAGAAGAGATATACCCATCGAAATGTACACTTAAATGATCAGAACGTCGAGCTTCGTCGATTTAGCCATGTCCGTCTGTCCGTCTGTTTGCATGCAATCTAGTCTCTCAGTTTTCGAGATATCCGGATGAAATTTGGTAGGTGGGTGTATTTTTATAATGCACTAATCATTTATCGGAACCGGAATAATCGGACCACTATAACATATAGCTCCCATACAACTGATTCTTCAGATATGAGATTTTTCGCTATAACTCCTCGATTTAAGCAGTTAGGAACATGAAATTTTGCAATACTTCCACCCATTTACAACAGAATACTTACAGTGAAAATAACAAAGATCGGGTCACTATAATCTATAGCTCCCATACAACTGATTGTTCATATATAAGATTTTTCGTTATAACTCCGCCATTTATGTAGATAGGAACATGAAATTTTGCACTGTTGCCACTCATTATCAAAAGAGAACTTACAGTTAAAATGGCGAAGAGCGAGTGGCTATAACACATAGCCTCCATATAACTGATTGTTCAGATATGAGATTTATTGTTATAACTTCTCCATTTATATTATTTATTTATTTATATTTTCACTCATTATCAACAGAAAATTTACAGTAAAATGAACAAAGATCGGGTCACTATAACATATTTATTGCCTCCATACAACTGATTGTTGATGGGTTTTACTGTGAAACTCCTTTGTATGGACAGCTAAAGCCGATAAATTTACACAGTCTACTGAAAAAATCGTCAAAATCTATGCTGTTTAAGCTCTATCTCCTGTACCACTGATTGTTCAGATACCAGTTTTTGCGATTTGTCTCCTTTATGTAAGAAGCTAAACCCATTAAATTGTGTTACCGGTTTACATACCGATCAAACAGCAGTCAAAATCAAATAGATTGGTGCTATATAAGGTATATGTTCCATACCTCCGATTGTTTAGATATGCCTTGTTAAACTGTTTTTTAAGTCAAATCTGTGCACATTCGGTTAACACATTAAGAAACTAAGAATAACTTCTATATTTGATCGAAAAAATTAAAATCATAGTATAACGATTAAAAATGATCGAAAAAATAAAAATCATAATATAACGATTAAAGATGATCGAAAAAATATAAATAAAAAAATAACGATTATTTTTCATTGAAAAAATATAAATCATAAAACAACTATTATACAATGATTTCTAAATAAGAATCCTTCATGATAACGATTATTTTCGGTCCCTGTGTTAAAATGATAATAAAAAATTTTGTTTTGTATCTCCGAATTATGAAAAACACCCGTGAAGTGCAGAGCATAAACGTATTCAAACGAAAAAATCGACAACCAAAACTTTGGTTAAAGTGAACAAATAATTGTTGAAAACAACAACCAAGGCATTGTTATTATTAACCACAAATCACATTAATTCCTTTTCAAGTTTGAATTTGGTGACATTGACCAATATTGGGTTGATGTTTAGCCCAACATGTGGATTTGAATACGTATTTTCCCGGCTCAAAAACGGAAGTTGAATGATCGATTGAAACTGGATTTGTCCTCAACTCCAATATCGAGTTCAATAGTATGCAAGGGTGGCACCAAATCATGTCCTCATAACTTTTCCTAGTCCTGACAGAGTTAGGGACATTTTTGTGAAATTATGCATTTTTAACGTTTTCTCGAGAGTATAAGTAGCTTACGGTGCCGTGCGGTGCAGGGTGATTGGTGCAAAAATACTTTGTGCACTTTAAACTAATTGTCGTCAGTCTTCCATAGACTGAACACTTCACACTGCCAGATCCCTATAAAAGTTACAGGAAAAGGTAGCAAACGTAGATGTCTTGATTTTGCTACAAATTGCTATTTGAACCATTTTTACCAAAGAAATAAAAAGTACGAAAACCGGTAAAAATTGGATAACTGCCACGCCCACTACACTAGGGGGCGGATATGCTAAATGATATCGGATTGCAATGAAATTCGGTTTGTAACTTGGATTAAGCTAGGAAATACGGTGAAAATCGGTAAACTGCCACGCCCACAAGTTATTCGAAATTTGTATTCTAATGCCAAATTAGAATACTGACTGGGAACGATCCTCCCAAATAGCAAATATTTCGTGCAAGCTCTATTTTTGCTTCTGGGCGGGAATGGGAAATACTACCCGATTTTATTCAAAACGACTTGTACCTTACAAACCGAGTTTCGTTGAAATCGGAAAATATTTCTCATTTCCGCCCACTAGTTTGGAGAGATGAGGCGGGTCTGGTAGCCAATCACAAAATTTTTTTGTATATTTCTATATGTCTTACTAGGTTAATCTAAGTTACAAATCGAATTTCCTTCCCCACCAACGATCCCGCCGTCAGCAGTGAGTAAGCCGGTTGCTAATATATTTGTCATCTACTTTTTGCTCGTGCATTTGTTTACCTACACTGGGCCTTTGTGCTGTTCGTTGGCAAATTCATTTGGTACATTAGGCTGGTAGGCCATCTTAAAAGCAAAAAGTGTAGGTGACAAGAGTTATGCAGAAAAGTAAGCTGGAGGATATCCGCCTTCGAGCTGGAATGAGATAGCGGACTGCCTAGCAAGAGACGCAATTGATTTCGAGCCACCCCTTTGAGAAAGTCCAAATACTAAGTCTTAATAAAGGGCTCTGGAAAGAGTGGAACACACTTAGGCATAAACTGGCATAGTCCGTTAGGAATGCGTCAGGCAAAGAGTTTACTGGAAGGCTGTAAAAAGAAAAGATTCAAAACCCTACTCAAAAAGAAATTTACAGTGCAATTCTGGCAACTATCTTGAAAGCTTTTTATTGTCTTTCGAAAGACTTATTGGAAAATCCGCTAACGAGGAGGTCTTAGCGCTATGCTTATTGTTCGCCTTTTATTTATTAATTTATGTATTTAAAGTATAAATAAAAAAATACTTTTATTCACAAAACAACCTAAAAACTAAAAGAGAATTAAATTAAAAAAAAATTTAATAAATAAAAAATAATAATAAAATAAGATCCTAAAAACTATATGAAATGAAAAAATATACTTTTCTTTTTGAAACAATAAAATTTAAAAATCAAAAGCAAATAAAATTGACGATTATAAATCAAATTATTTAAAAACAAAAAAATAAATAAAATATATTTCTAAATATCAAATGAAATTAAAAAAATATATTTCTTTTTCAAACAATAACATCTAAAAATGGTAAGCAAATTAAACTAAAAACGAAAAATATTTATTAAAAAAAATAAATCATAAAAATTACATGAAGCTAAAAAAAATATTATTATTTTTAAAGCAATAACATACAAGCATTAAAATACATATATTTTGTCTTTAAAAACAATAAAATCTAACAATTGAAAGAAAATTAGATCAAAAAAAATAAAAATTTAATTGAAAAATTAAAAAAATCGCCTATTAGGTTTTCGAACACGGATCTTTCGAATTACACGCCTGGCCTTTGCTCACTCGGCCATTGCGATTGCTGGAGCGACGTGAGCCAAATAATATACAAATGCTTTCTCTAAAAAAAGCTTTTCACCACAAGTGGTAAATAAGAGAGCTTTTTTCTAAGACTTTTGTGCTAGAATAACAAAAGTCTTTCGGACTATCTTGTCATCTGTGTTTCATTTGTCTTACGAAAGACTTTCTACTATCTTAGCCAGAATTGCCCTTTTAGAATACTAATGGTGTTTTCGTTTATATCAAAAAATGTCGCATTTTAATTGCCCGTTTCTCTTTTCTTGTTCGATTCTTATATAAAGGTAAACGGTGATAAAATTGTGTGTCCATTTCTTAAAATGTCACACTCTTGTAAGGCAAAAAAGGCACATTCTCCGTCTGCCCTTTGAAGCTTTGTCAGGGGAGATGTTCAGGTTTACTTTAGCCACAGCTTGGGCACATTATTGCTTTATTTTACTGTTTGTTCAGGTTTGACTTTGCAACAATCATGTTTAATTGGCTTCGAATATCAGTGGAATTTTCTGATTGTCCTACAGAATATATGCTTTCAAAAGAACTTAGTAAAAACAACTGCGCCAAGAGCAGTAATGGAAGGGCATTAGTCATGAATAAATCACAGTGTAGCTGAGAATTTTCTATGGGTAAAAAGGAGCATTATTAGGCTTTCATCCGGCTACTCTTTTTCAAATAAGGAATTAAAAAAAAAAAACAAACGCTGAACCATCTTTGTACATGAATGTAGTAAACATATGCAGCCTTTAAAAATAAAAGGAATCTTCGTTCCTTTTCCCAAAATTTGGTTTTCGCTAGTTTTCAAATCTTTATAATTTGATATCAAGATTTAAGAAGGTATAAACAGCAAATATTCAGTTTTTATTTTATCCATAAAATCTTATGAAACATGATATGATATTCGATAACAAACCCATACTATTTTTCTCATAAAGTTTCGAAGCATATTTAAATTAATTCTCTCTCCTCTTTCACTCTTTACGGATTCACATTCGCAAAATATAGCCTTAAATTGCCACAACCTCAAAAGTGTAAAAAAATATCTTTAATTAACAGCACCACCGAAATTCTCGAAAACAATACACCGAATGCCCTGCAGGTGAAAACAGCAAACTAGCATACTTTCCCGTATCAGTAGCTGTCATAGGCAGCCTTCACTTTTATTTTATATTTTATCCTAGGTATACTGCATTCATTTGAATATTCACAATCCTCCTTTCTTCCTTTCGCTTAATCTAGCCGTCGTCGCTCAAACGCGTTAAGCTTCGATTTAACATAACTTCCATGCATTTTCTCGCCTCCAGCTAAGTGCCACACAACGCACCAATCCACTTTCAGTATCGCAGTATACAGCATGCTTTACGTTTTTAACTTTACTTCTTCTGGGCTACAACTTTTCGATGGCTTCTACGTATTAAATGAATGCATATGTACATACATACATACATTTCACCTGCATCAATATTATCTCTGTACATCTTTCGGCGTCTAGCACTACTACACTGCGTATAGGCAACCTCAACTGGTTGCTATGTGCCAGCCACAAGCACTTCTACGTCAATATATTTTAACAGGCATTTATGTGGCGGCATTTTTGCCTGCCAGCAGTTCTTCGCATTAATACAGTAAGTGGCACGTAGCAGAAAATGAGCGTCCGTCGCAAGTGAAGCTTGCCATACAGCTGCCAATTCCATGCGCTTTTACTAGGTAGTATACTCGTATATATACAGTATTGGCCAATACAATAGCACCCCCATTTCAAAGTGATATTGTTTGCCACTCATGTTTATTTATTTATTTTTAAAAATTTCAATTAAAATACAGTTCATTCTCTCACAAAACTCACATAAACTCAAGCTTAAAACTTTTTAAAAGGCCGCAAAAAAGTGCAACAAATTTTCACCCAAATTTCAAACTTTTTTCTCAGAAGCGGTAGACTTTTTTTGAATTCACAGTTTTATAGCCCATTTAATTTTAGTCTAATAATGTGCAAGTTTCAAGTGGCTAAAGGATACCGTTGATTTTTTAGAATTTTTTTCGCCGAGGATGTTGCTGGTTTTTGCCATATAAAAATAAATTGTGTTTAGTCCATATATGGAAGAGAGACAAACAAAATTCTAAAAAATCAACGGAAACCTTTAGCGACTTGAAACTTGCACATTATTGGACAAAATTGAATGCGCTATAAAACTGTGTACTCAAAAAAATTCTAGAGCTTCTGAGAAAAAAGTTTGAAATTTAAGGGAAAGTTTGTTGCACTTTTTTGCGGTCTTTTAAAAAGTTTAAAACATTGGTTTATATGGGTTTTGCTGGAGAATGAACTGTATTTTACTTGAAAATTCTTAAAAACAAATAATTAAACATAAGTGGCAAACAATATCGCTTTGAAAGGGGGGTGCTATAGATATGTCCAATACTGTATGTGGTGAATCCTTTATAATTGCTGATGCAATAATTGCCAAACGCATTACTACAGTCGATACTGCAAGTCCACACATGCACACACACTCAATATAGTTATGTAGATGTTTATAGTACGTCTGAAGGTGAGCGCTTTTTTGCCCAATTTGCGTTTTACTTCGCCACTTTTGCCCTCTTTCTGTTACCCGAGGTTCACGTATTGGCGGGAAATTTTTCTTTGGTAGACACTGTATCCTTCCCAATAGCGTATGCTGATTTTGTAAATGTACCTTCAATACCAGATCAACACAGAATATTATTGGTCTAACAGGCATCAATGCATCAGCACAGTAGAAAGACCTCCGAAAATTATTCGTTGTGTTTTCAACATAGCAATTCGTTTTGCAAAATAAATCCAAGATTTTTGAAGTGAAACTTCTTTAGCGGCGGTTGGTCGGTTGGAATTAAATTGACAAATTCAACGGAAATTGCACACGGAAATAGTGCAATGGATATGGTGCAACGGAAATGGTTGGAGCTGAAACAAGTTCTTCTTGAGTGTATGCACATGCTATGAATTTAACAAAAAATTGCTAATAAAAAATAACACTTAGAAAAGACCAATACAAGAAAGAAAATAAAGGTGAGTACGTACATACATAAAGAAAAGGATAAAGCAAAGGTAAAAATAAAAACAAAAACCAAGATACGTTAAAATAAAGGCAAAAATGAAGGCCCAGGTAAATTTAAACACTTTATTTATATAAGGGCAAAGGTGAAGGAAAAATGATAAACATAAAACAACGATAAATATAAAGAAAAAGATGAGGATACCGATAAAACTAAAGATAAAGATAGAGAAAGAAGGATTAAAATAAAGGTAATTTCAGAGAAAAGGATATAGATAGAGACACAGAGACCCAATCTGCGAACTATTTTGGAATTTTAGTGATCTTCGGGATTTTCGAGACTTATCAATATAATAATCGATGTTTCTATTGGTTTTGTTATCGAAATTTTTATCGATTTTTCTATCGATAAAGTTGGAACTTATCAATATAATAATCGACATTTTTATCGATTTTGTATTCGATATTTTTAACGATTTTGCTACCGATATTGTTATTGGTTGTGTTATCGATACCTTTGTCGATTTTGTTATCGAATTTGTTATCGGTATTTTTATCGATTTTGTTATCGATCATTTGTCAATTATGTTATCGATTAAGTATCGATTTTGTTAACATTATTATTATCGAATTTGTTATCGTTAGTGCTTTCGATGATTTATCGATTTTGTATCGATATTTTGATCGATTTTCTAATCGAATTTTCCTATTGATTTTGTTATCAACTTTATTATCGATATTTTTTATCAATATTTTTATCGATTTTCTAATCGATTTCGCCACCAATATTATTATAGATTTTTATTTTGTTATTGATATTTTATAGATTTTGTTATCGATTATTAATCGATTTTATTATCGATTTTGGTGTCGATTTTTTATCGATTGTGTAATCGATTATTTATTGATTTTTCTATTGGTTTTGCTATCGATTATGTTATCGATTAGTTATTGATTTCTTATCAATTTTCTTATCGATATTTTTACCGACTTTGTTATCGATATTTTTATAGATTCTATTTCTAATCGATTTTGCTACCAATTTTATTATCGAGTTTGCTATCGAAATTTTTATCGAATTTGTCATCGATTTTGTTATCAATATTTTTTCCGTTTTTGTTATCGATATTTTTTTGGATGTTACTATCAGTTTTGTTATCGATAGAGTATAAAGATACAAATGAAGATAAAGGAAAACAGAATAACAAATGTAATTAGAACGAACAGGGGTAGAGGTAGGGTTGTATGTAGATAGAAAAAAGACAAAAAATGTAACCTTAAGCAAGAATCGTTGTATGGTTATGAGACAAAGTAGATATGTAACGTAAGTTTCACTTCTCCAGTGTTGCCCAGGCACACTTACATTTTTTTTAGTATCTGATACAGCCTGATACAGCTTGAGTATTTAGATTTAGGGGATACCATGCAGTATAAATATTATAATTCCTTTTGAAGAGTATCACGTCCATTTTCACATATATAGTATTGTATTGTGGCTTGGAGAGTTGCCAAGTGGTATGCGTATGACTTCAGATTTGGTGCCTTTCCATAAAATTTCTTTAGCAGTTCAATAGTCCTGCTGCCTATGTACAGTAATTAAAAAATATATTAAACACCGGCGAAGTATATGTAAGTGTCATTCCTCTCATCGTTCAAATATCGCTTGGCCGCGCAATTAAAATGTTAGTTCCACGCTGTTCTTAAAACCAGCTTAAAGTTTTAAGTGCAGGCAAAGAAAAATTACCCTTATTTTTTATTGCCTCACTTCTTTTATTGCAATATGCCTTATTCTCTTTCTAAGCTCAATATTGACTGCTGCTCATTTTTTATCATTTGTAGCTTTACCACACACTTCTTTTTAATACCCATCATCTTTCTTTCTATTTTTCCATCCACTAACGTTTGACAACTTACTTTTATCATTTTAAAACCGCAGAGAGGTAGGGAGGAATGGCTGATGAGTCACAATTTTTCTCTTACCTTTTGCTTTGTTTCATGAGCTTCAACGAAAGCCACATAGTTAGGGAGGGAACGTGTGCTGCTTAAAGTAAAGTGCTAAGATATAGGCAAAATGTTAAGGTGGTTCCTCCAGTTTGAGGTATACTTGGACTAGAGTTAAACTTTAGGGGTTTGTAATACCACAATGATAGGTATCTACTAAGCTACAGCAAAAAGCTTTGTGCGCCGAGAACTCCGGAAACTTTCGCAGTGATTTTGTAAGAGGTGTTTGAATATTTTTAGACCGCTTCAACTCGGATATTGACAGCCTTTACTCCACCTTTGGTCCGAAAGACTTTCAATTTACAACTGTTAATGATTTCGCACTGCGCTCGTTGATACTATGCAAGTATATTCTATTTATTTATATACAGCGTGGCGACGAATAACTGTTACCCAGGTTTTTTTGAGAAATAGAAGAGTCCTTTATAGATTTTGCGAAAAAAGTATGTTATTGTTAATTTTCCACAGATTTTACTTTAGTTGTATTAATTAGTTTTTAAATTTTAATCCTTATTTACATTTGCCAGCAGTGTAAACTTTGAGAGAAAAGTTCATTTGGCACGCAGGTCCTCGTCAGTTAATTTGTTCCATATCTTCTGTAACCATAGGCTAATTTTCTCCATTTTGAGTCCCTTATACTCCCCCTTCTGTCAAAAATAAGGCCTCGTACTCAAAAATCTAATAGACTCGGGACTGGTGACTAGGACGGCCATTCATTCGACCAACCTTATACAGTTTTTTTCTTTTTTGTACTTTTTTATACAAAGCCTAAGAAAAAATACACCTGAAAAAGACTTGCGTGCCAAATGAACTTTTCTCTCAAAGTTTACACTGCTGGCAAATGTAGATAAGGATTCAAATTTAAAAACTAACTAATACAACTAAAGTAAAATCTGTGGAAAATTAACAATAAAATACTTTTTTCGCAAAATTTATAAAGGACCCTTTTATTTCTCAAAAAAAACTGGGTAACAGTTATACGTCGCCACGCTGTACATTCCAAGCTACTTGTGGTTGAGACCCATTTGAGGTTGCCATTGTCCAACTCAACTTCCACACAGTTTCCGGCAATACCACTGTGACTTCTAACCAAAAGAGAGGCCAGGCATTTATAGAGCAAGGTGCGTAGCTCAAGGCACTATTTACAGCCTGTCTTTTGCATTAGATATGAATTTACCCGTTTATGACGTCACAAAAGTCAATCGACTGCTGCATTACTGTCAGCTATATCTGCCTAAAAACACAAAAGCAACCTGAAACTCAATTTTTATGTTGGTGGTGAACTCCTTGCAAAGAACAATTTCAACGACTCTTGCGTGATATTAAAACACCAAAAGTAAATTCCCTTAATAAAACTAAAAAGGTCAAAATAAATCGTATCATAAGGAAGATTATTCAAATTGGGAAATTGGGTGAAGAATTGTAAGATAGGACGCAGTAACGCACTACTTAAAAAAAATTCAAATGTGTAAATTGTGGCATAAAAAGCCCACGAAAGGAAAGAAAAAAATTGAATATCTGCCAAATAAATCAGATTAAAAAGGGGTTGGAAACGATTAATCACACTGGTTTACAGCAAAAATGTTCTGTGAATGCCACTATCCAATTCCTATGCAGATATGCTCGGTGATTCCGAAAATCGAGTTAATTTTTTTTTCTATGAATACATTTTCGAGATAATTGCAATTTACCGTTATTCAGCTTATGGCAAAAATTGGTTCCGTTTAATCACGTATGTCTTACGAACCAATTCAAAAATCTTAATATAAAGAGCGGCAAATGAAGCCAATGAAATTCTCCATAAACCGTGTATACATCACTTTCCAATAGGGCTTATAGTTTCTGACAAATTAATTAATCATTCCAGCTTTTTTTATTTTTTAATGAAAAAAAATCAAACTTTAACAGAAGAAAAATTTAAAAAATGCCAAATTTTTGCATTTGTACTAAAGCCTGTTCTGTTACAAAAAAAAAAATCAAGTTACTGATGAAGAAAATCGATGGATAAATCCGAAATGAGTGGTCAAATAATAATAAAATTATAGTTTAAAAAACTAAAACCTCCCTATTATAATTGCCATTCGTACTGTCATCAGGTATGTAACTTGAGAATAGAAATCGCTGCATCTTTTAGGCGCATCAATATTACATAGTTACTCCCGAGCTAATAAAAGGAAGGTAATAAAAAAGGAAGGTAAAAATGCGCAAGATTATTTGTATGAAAATTGAGCACGAGAGAATGTTACTCATACGCCGCGAACACCTAAGTAACACGCCTTTCTGCTCATATTTCATACAAAAAATCTCTGCGCACTTTCATTTGACCACTCATTATTTCGTATTTACCCATCGATTTTCTTCATCAGTAACTTGATTTTTTTTTTTGGAAAATTAACCAATTTTTGTTTTAATCTGAAGAACGGTAAATTGCAAATATCTCGAAAACGTATACATAGAAAAAAAAATTTACCCGAATTTCGGGATCACCGAGCAATTCTACATGCATAGAAATTGGATAGTTGCATCTGGACAACAAAAACCCAATTTAAAATGTGTGATCCGATGTCATTTGATTAACTTAATCGATTATTTTTGTTCAATTTACGATTTAATTGTATCGCTGTTTTGTTTTTCATTAATCGATTAATTGTAAAATAATCGTAAAAACATTTTGAAGGATTGTTAATTCGGTAGTGGTCTTAAGTGCATCCATCAAACATTCAAACAACAACAAATCGCTTATCGAAACTTTTGTTTTTGCAAAAATGGTTAAATAATAAGTAATTATCGGCGCTTTTTATTTTATTTAAGACTAATTAACAAGAGAATTAGAAATTTTTTTAAGGAAAAATATTTTTGTGAATACTTACTGTAAAAGGTGGCTTTAAAAGTTCATTTAATCGATTATTTCTCAATAATTGCAAATAATTGCCATTAATTTTTTTGGGCTTGTGATTAATCATATGATTAGTTAATCGATTATTTTATTTTTTTGTCATTCCTACCCACAGGGAATTATGTATTTGGTGGATTCGGTCAACGTGCTCTTAACTTAAAACTTTTAAACTTCTGGAAAGCGCTCACGTGTATATTTTTAGTTTTAAGCAAAAACGAAGAGAGCCTAATGGGTTCTTCGACCTTCGATACAAACTCTAACTAGACCACTCTCCAAACACTTTGGGGATGTGTACATATCATCTCACACCGTAACTAGTGAAGATGGAAGTCAGTCAATGAGATGACACCTCCAAAATATTCTACGAAATTTTCTAAGATTTACTATCGACTTTTTAGGCACCATCTAGAATTTTCTTTATGTTTTGTTCTCAGGAATTTTGGGTAATTTTGGCATTTTTATCAGAACTTTTCGGGATTTTTTCGGATACTCTGTTTTTCGTATTTTACCGGTCTTTCTTGTTTTTATGACTTTTCTCTGAACTTTCCAGGATTTCTCAACTTTACCTTCGTCTTAATTTTTTTGAATCTTTTGTGATTTCAAAATTTTTCTGCTGAAATTCGGGGATGTTTTCGGGGCCTGCGAGATTTTCTCAGAAACTTTCCGGTGGAAAAGTATATTTAAATCTTAATTTAGGTTTGTATCAATGCCCAAAAAGAGAGAGCATCATTTAACGCCCATTCTCTGCTCAAAAAATGTCAAGAAGGTTTTGCCTTGAAAAAAGTTAAAAAAAAGCTAAAAAGGTTTCTATTTTTTTTATATTTTTTATTAATTACTAAAAACATACTCGGCATGCTTTCTGTTTATAAGGAGGAAGTCGGTTATATTTGGTCGCCAAAAGCTAAGTGAAACGTTGACCCACGTAAACTAAATTGATTTTAAATTCATATAAGAAAGACTTCGAGCATTTCTTCTTAAGAATTGCGCAATTTTCGCTTTAAAAATTTCAATTTCGTACGCTCATTAGTTTTCTTTCTCTCTCGTATTGTTTTATCATTCACAAAAATAATTATGAATGTAAGTATGTATATCCTTAAAGCGCTCAAAACCAAATCACTGTTCCGAATGCTGATCAATACTGATAAATGTTGAACTCATTTATTTGCCATCAGCTATCTAGGTGAACTCATCTTTTCCCCCGTTTTGCAAAGCGTTGCGGAGAACACGTGCTAATAAATAAAAATGTAATTACAATATTCGTGGAAAAGTGTAGAAGCAAAGTGGCGAGAAAAGTGTAAGACAAAGTACCTTCATTAGTCGATTTCCATTGAAACCACGACAAACTATAAACTAATTTACATTTCAATTTGGTTTCGAACCGTTTCACATGGCTAGTTATAGAAAACATATATACTACGTATATAGTCACCCACAGCATGGCAGCTAAGGTGGCTGTGGGGCAGGTGGTTGATAAAGCCGGAATAGTTACAGCACTCACTCCTACGCACGCTCACTTCTCCCTCGCCCACACACAACACACACACACACACACACGTACAACATTTATATCTCCAACCTCAATACACCGCACCATTTATTGCAACCTAGTGAAGTGGCAGCAAACAGCGCGAAAGTGTTATTGGTGGAGGGGCGGAAAATACGAGTATAACGAAAAAAAAGAAGGAAAGAAAAATTGCGGTTAAGCATTCGAAATGAATGGCAACGTAAATGAGGTAACAGTCAAGATGCATGTAGAGAGGGCAAAGGCGAGATGCAGGCACTCTTTTACATTTCAATTGCGATTCATTCGTTCGATAGTTAGCAATTCAATTCTGTTCAAGCTGAGTTCACTTCGAAATTTTCGAGTTGTTGTTTTAAAGTGGCTTGAAAATTGCAACTCGATATTGGTAATCATTGTAAATTTTCCACATGAAGTTGCCGCAAACGCGAGCAAACACTCAAGCACACACACGCACACACATACACGTATACGCTTACATAAACAGGTATAATTGTACGAAATTCGATTTGCGTAAACACGGATTTACTGGCTACACGCGAATGTAAGTACTTAAGTAGCCCGGAGCGGTAGAGAGGATGGGTATCGTTATACAGTGTTGAGCACAGGTGGTGAATTGATAGGTGAAATGTAGACGCATTCATATGCAAATATGCACATACGTATTTGCACTTGGCAGCCGAGGCGTGCGGACACTTTTGTTGCTGATGCCTAATTACCGAATATGCATTGCAATACTTAAATAGGCGGTGCATAAAAACTGTTGTTGCTTAAGTTGTTAGGTTGCTTAGATACTTTGATGCAGAAAAATTAAATATGAAATGCGAAATATGTAGAGTGATAAAAATATAAATAGGGAATTGATTTCTGGGCTCTAACACTGCGTACTCGCAAAAATTCTAAAAAATCTTGTTAAAAGTTTAAAATTTGTATCAACATTTTTTAAAATTCGTCGAATTGTCATATGTGTATGTTCTACAAAGTTTGAAATTTTGATTTACATGTGTTATTTTAGATATAAGGCTATGTTTTCATAAAAAAAAACAACAAATATATTTTCAATAAAGTACCCAAATCTTTCTAAAATCTCTTTTCCCGATTTACATTCTCTAAACTAGCAGTGTGAATTTCAACAACCCGCTCATTTTGGCAAAAAAAAACAATTCCGGACATCAGGAGAATAGGCACAGTTGAATGCAGCTAATTCTCTATTACAAAATCGATTCGGCAAGCACGCCAAAAATCAAATGCACCATGCAATTCTGTTACAGTATTAAAATTTCATGTTGCTTGGCAGCGCCTCATGCCAGCGCAAACAACGCGTAAAACTAACAATTAGCTATTCACAATGCTAACAATTCGCACCACCCAGGCATGGCATAAGCCTTGCAGCTTAAATTTTGCAGGTGCCAGTTGCCACTCACTATGCTCAGTTCAAATACAACTGGCTATTCATTTGAAATTTAAATCTCAGTAGTTACCCAATTGGTTTATGTGTTCAGTCAATAGCTATAGGTGTAACCACGTAGCTTAATATCGATGCATTAGTGGTGTAAACATGTTTTCAATTCCTTTTCAAGTTTAGTTTCCTTGAACTTTAGGAAATGGTAGGCGGATGGGTCTGGTGCGATACAACGAAACTAAAAACACCGAAACAAAAATATGTCAATACACATATGTGCATAAATACATATCATATTTTGGAACCAAGAATGTTTGGAAGAAAATGTAAAAAAAAGTCTAAATAATGTAATGAATTAAGTGCAAAATTCTACAGATTGATTTATTTATGTATATTTATTAAAGATAACACTCGCTTCTTGCTGTTTTGATTTCTTTTCACCAAAACCACCCTAGCTTATGATCCATAGTTGCCACCTTTCTATAAGGTTAATCTCAAATTTAATTAAAAACAAAAATGTTTGAAATATTTTTGAAACAGGCTGCCTGCCACTTGCCTTAAAAGTTAAACTCATTTTTATCAATAATTTAAATTATATATTACAATATCTTTGGCAAGCGAAACAGATTAAAAAAAGTTTAGTTTCTCAAGTATATAAATGGGGTTGCCACCTTTTAAAAAATCTGGTATCTAGTTTATTTAATATTGTAACTCAAATACTAACATGGATGACATTGGATTTAAGAAAGGGTTAGAGCGAAAATATTTTGGAAAAGTTGTGTCACCCGTTTCAAAGGTTAAAGCCAATTCAATTTATGAATGAAGAGAAAAGTTATGAAATCCACATCAATTGAAATAGGCTTAAGAAAGCTTTATCTCAGAATGTTTTTTGGAAGATATGGCCACCTGTTTAAAAAGTGACATTAAATTGGATGAACAAGATAAATGAGTTTTAGTGACTTAGGTAGTTTGATTTTCGAACGAATTGGAATTGGAAAACTTAGCTTCGAAATTATTTTTGGAAAGAGTTGCCACCTGTATAAAAAGTAAAATTAGGTTAATTATATGTTAAGTTCAAGGCTAGCATATGGGTTTTAAAAGAGGCACTTGTTTAAATGGTTTTAAAAATAATAATAAAAATTATAGTAATATTGTGGCGCTTACACTTTTGCTAAGGTTTTGGGCGAACTGCTTCTACAATTTGTGGTTTGCGTCTTGATGATGTTACACAAATGGCGGCACCTACATCGTAAAACTGATGACAACTATGAATGGCAAATGGATTTTTAAGGAGCTGTTTCACTGAAGAAACACATTCGGAGGGTTTCCATTGGCTTACGCATTTAGAAGAAATGGGCGTGGCAATTGCAGGAGTAACGTTGGCAAAACGCAGATTTTATTGCGGATTTCGGCAGAATATCGCTTTGTTAACAACATTTGAGCCACAACTTTTTCAATCAATGAATATTCTAGAAATGGGCGTGGCTATATTAAAACCAAAGGTCATAAATTTAGACTTTATTGTGGATTTCGTCAGAATATCTATATCCTTCAATTGTCACGCCCATTTCTAGGGGTTTGTCACCTTACAGAAAACTCTTGCCGCACAAATATTACTTCTGGATAGGTATTCTATCGGAATCCGCAATAAAGTTTCACTTTTTGCAAAAACCCGATGTTTAACATCTTACTAAATATATCTCATCATAAGCTTTCGAAAATAAATTACAAAAAATTGTTGATTCCCACAAAATAAACCATCTCGTCATAAAGAAAAATATTTTAAAAATAGTTCTTGAAAACCCCAATTTTTTTTTAACCACGTTTTTTATAGAGAATTAAACAAGGATTACGATGGTATAATTTTAGATCCATAATTTTCTGGTCTTCACTATACAAATCAACTTCAAAAAGTTCAGCTGTTAATAGCTAGGTTAGCTTTAGTTGCTCGAATACGTGTTAGCTTATTTTTTTACGAAATCTGTCCGACTTAAAAAAGAATGGCTCATATTATAATTTTATTAAAATAATTTTTTCCCGTATTTGAAATTTAATAAACACTAAGAAAATATTTTTAGGAAATTAATTGCCAGTCAGCCTGCGCTTAAATGTGTTCTAAATGCCAACTTTGGCATGGCGCGTGACTTTATTGAAATTAATTTTAATTACATAGAGACAATACTCGTGAAAGCACGCAACCACAATTAGAGTAATGCAACACTACAGGCACAATTACAAAATTGAAAATTATACAAAATTATATATATATGTACATACATATGTGTACATAAATGTGCAAATTTTGTACTTCATAGTAAATACATATGTACATATGTGCATTAGAGTGGTCCAAAAATGGATGAGGGAAAAAGTGCAGTCGGAATTTTTATGCTCTCACTCCCCATTTATGATTATTATTTACCGAACTAGTTACTTTGAAATCATAATAGGTTTGGAGGTCGCTCAAAGCGTTCAAAGTTTTACATGTATTTTATATGGGAAAAGACCACTTTTCGTAGAAAAGGTATAGAATTTTTAAAAATTAATATTCTTCCATCGGGTAACTGTAGATATTTTCTATAATAATACCTAAATGTTACCTAAACCATTTTTTCATAGTAACTGCAATTTATAGGTTCACAAAAAACCCCTAAAGTTGCAATGGGGGCACCAATAAAAAATCGTTATTATTAAAAAATTAATTTTTAATTAATTTAATAACAATTGGGTATTATTATTCGAAGTCTCCTGAAGAGAGCCGATCGAAAAATAGTAATTTTCAAGAATTCCATACTTCCTGCTTTTCCCACATAAAATACATGGAAAACTTTTAGCGCTTTGAACGACCTCTAAATATTTTTTGATTTAGAAACAAAAAATAGGGGTTTAGAGCATTAAAATTTCGAATTTAGTCTTTTTTCACCTTAATGTGCCTACATATTCGTATCTAGAAGTTTAATTCACCCAAATGCAAGCTTTTAATGAGTTAAAATGTTTCACGACGCCTAACAGTAGACGACACAATACCACTACGAACAAACGCAATGACGTGCAATACCAAAGTTACAACTACCCTTGTCGCCACCCAGCTAACCAAGAGGATCCTGGAAGACTCTTTTGTTAGATATAAACCTTCTTATATAAAAGATTTTCTTCATAAAAGAGCCCTTTTTGGAGTCCTAAATTAACGATTTTTTGCTGAAAGAAGTCTAACAAATGCCTACCAAAATACCCCAAATCCGAGAAGGTTTATAGCTCATAAAAGGATCTTTTAGGACCCTTTCGGTTAGTAGGATATCCAGCGGCGCTCAGAATCATTTGAGTGTGCATATATATTCTTGCGCTCTTATACTGTGGAGAAAAAAATATTACAATCAAACAGAAACGTAATTGATCCTACTATAAACGTCAACGAAAGTACTGTATGTATGCGCATATTAAAATGGCCGCGTTCGTTCTGAAAAAGCATCCGTGAAGTGAATAATCAAGATAAAAGCTAAACAAAAAACAAAAAAAAAAAATTTAATTAGCATGTTGTCTGCAGTGGAATTCGGATTCTCTGGATATCAACAAATTGTGGCTTGCATCTTTACGCACTCAGCTACACCCAGACATATAAATTTGCTTTAAAATGTTGAATTTCCATCAACACCACAGCACGCGACTTGTACTATGTATGTATGTGTGTGTTGTCGCCGCTCTGCATGCTTGGGTTGCGTACCCTGCAAACCATTTTTTTCAGAGTATTCTGAATTGTAGAGAAATTTAAAAGAATTCGTAAAGATCTCTTCCGATTTTTTGCCGAATTTTGTAAAATTAAATAAACTGTGCACACTTCGATTCTTTTACGAAATTTCGGAGGCAAATCGGTAAAGCAAAGAAAATAATGCTGCTATGTGAAGAATTACTTGCAGAATTTTTTCAGGATTTTCTTTATTTTTCGTAAAGAAATTTCTTTACTAATTCGTGTCAACCCCTTCGTATAATTTTCTTTGAAGACTCGTAAAAAAATCGTTACAGAAATGAGATACTCCTCAAGATTTCGTTACGATTCCGGGATGTGAACAGTCAGTAATAAATTTTTGTATGAAAATATTATTTTTAAATACGAACATTCTTAAACTATAATCAATTATAAAGTATTCATTTTTGCTATACATTATTTCCCTCAGTGTATTATTGTTGCTCCGTTCGTGGTAATCCATTGTGCGTGTTTGTCACACAATTACTGACCATAGCGTCGACCACGCTGGTATGTCCATCAAATATCGTCAATCTCTGCTTGAATATGTATGTTGCAATGACGGCTGAATATTTGTGAACCTATAAATAAACTCCAACACTGTACCTATATATGTATGGATTGTAACTATATAGTAAGGGTGCATGTAAGTATATGCTACGCAAAACACCAAAAGTGACAATGACTCAGCGCGGTTACTAAAGGCAAAATGTAGGCGTCGAAGTCAGCGTCAGATGTGCGCGCTTGTTTTTGTGTGATATGCACAAATCTGTAACATGTTGGTGGGTGTATTTGTGTCTTTCGTGTTTATTAATGTGTCACAGATTTGCCCGCAGATAAATTTCGACAAGTTTATCACTATGTGTAGGCGCTAAGACGTGGCATTACTGAGTGACTTATGTAATGCATGGATTTCGTAGACTTGGATTGAAAAAAGAAAAGAAAAAAACCATATGGATGTGAACACTGTGCGAAATGGATAGTGAAAATTAAGGCGAAGTTTTTTTTACCTAGAAGTTTAAATAAATATAGCTTCAAAAATTATGGATATCTTGCTGACTACACTGACTAGGGTTAAAGGCCAACGAAGTTGAGGCCGCGGCGCCAAACTCTCTCTACCACTCTCTGACAACCTTTTCTGCTCGATGGTGCTTACGATTCTGGATGCGATTTTTAGACGGTTCTTTTTTGATTACAATTATTATAAGGCCATAAATAACAAAAGTAAATATTAAAAAAAAAAATCTATTTTCGTAAAATTTCGGAAACGTATTTTTTTATTTCTCATTGAATGTTTTTTATATTTTTTTTTTTAATTTAAATTTCCTTTGGTTTTAAAGGGTAATATTTTTTTTTAATTTTATTTAATTTTAAGGTCCTTATTTTATTTATGTAGCAGTCACTAATTAAATTTTATTTTACTTTTAACACTTCGTTTTAAAAAGTCAAAAATATATATATTCTTTTTAATATCATTTCATTTTTAAAAAGATTTTTATTTATTTTTGCTTTTTTAATTTATTTTTTGTTTGCTCTTTTATTTAATTTGCTTATTTGTTAGTTTTTATATATTTTTTTAACTTAAGGTAATTTTTAAAAAACTTATTGCCAAAAGGCGTAAAGAGCTTTCAAGATGGTTTCCAGAATTGACAATTGTTCTACGAAAGACTTTTTTCTCCCCAGTTAATCTTTCTCCAGCTACCCTTCTAAGCGATTCTGGCCGATTGAGATTCATATGCAGTTTCGGGTGACGTGTTTTGTATGACCAAATTGAGAATCGTATTGAGAATCGTATTGAGAATGGTGCTGAAATTGCGCAATTTAAATATATCGATAGCTACGTAAATCGATAACTTTTTGGATAAAATAAAAGCAGATAATAATTTGGAAAAAATATCGATCATTTTAGCCTATGGATTAAAAAATTGCGACAGCATTAATGAATACCTTCCATAAAAAACCTTTAAGAGAAAAATTTTAATTTTCGCGCCACTCCACTTGCATTCAACACTTATATATGTCCTTACAATTCATATAATCGCGGTTTTGTTCCATATTTACTCACTCAAATTTTTCAAGTTCGAATAACTGTGTTGTTATAAATTTCTGATCACTTTTGATTTATTGTCGCAGCTGTGCAGAAAAGTGCGGCTAAAACAAGGAAAAATACAAACCAAAGCTAAAAAATAATTTCGCTGACAAAATCAGCCAATTACGGCTACACAGTTTCATCAAGTCGACGCAAAAGGGAAAGTCACCAGGATTTTTTTCTTTTTTATTGAGCAGCGAAAAGTTGATCAGCAAAAATATAGATACATATATACAGGGTGGGCCAAATAAGATCTACTAATGTTAAACACGTATAACTTCCTTAGTTTTAAATATTATTGTTATTTTCATTCTGCATGTTATAGTTAATCTCTTGGAAAGATGCTTACAGCAAGACCACCAACAACGACTACAATACGCTATTCGTTTTACGCAATTAACCACACACACTGCTAGGCAAACTATGGACCTGCTGCGTGAAATTGGTAGGCCTTATTTGGACCACCCTGTAGGTATGTACATTAGGGTTGTCATTAAAAACCATATAAACATTTTTTTTCATTCTCACCCCCTCAATCGGTAAAACCATATACATTTTGGTCTCTATCGGAGACCGTTACGGCGTGTCGCACAGGGTACAAAGTTCGCCTTCCTCTATAGAAATTAAAAAATAAAAATTAATTTTTTTGTTCATCTAATTCCGAAAGTCGATACTACGCTAGTAGAAGATATCGCACAGGGTTCAAATTTCAGGTTACCCAATGAAGACGTCTTAACCCAGTCCCATCGGGCCTAAAATTTATGCGTGATATCTTTGACTATATTAGTATCGATTTTCAGTATTATTTAAATGAAAAAAAAAAATTAATTTTTTGAGTCTTCATAGAGGCATCTGACTTTTGGCCCCTTTGCGACACGCCTTAACCGACTTCAATCGGGACCAAAATTTATATATGATATCTTTGACTATGGCAGTATCCATTTTATGTATTAAATGAGAAAAAATAAACTTTAATTTTTTGAGCTTCTATAGAGGAATCTGAACTTTGAACCCTGTGCGACACGCCGTAACGGTCTCCAATTGGGACCAAAATTTATATGTGATAAATATCTATGAACGTGGTGTTACCGATTGAGGGCGTGAGACTGAAAAAATTGTTAATTTGATTTTTTTCAAGGACCACCCTAATGTGCATGTGTACCAACAACGAAACAGATGTATGACCATCTGTCATTCAAAACTGATTTTTTTCTCTTGCAGATGCCAAAGCTGCTGGGTTTAAAATCTGGCTGCACCCACGTTTCCTGTTTGGTTTCCTCTCAACCAACAGCCGTCGACACTTTGCGTCACTCCACTCAATTCTTGTGTTTCCAATTTCGCTACGCTCACATTTCAACTCAATCACGGCACCTCGTTACTCACACCCTTTCTCTGACAGATGATTCAAAGCAAAAAAAAAATGAAAATCAAAAAGTTTCAGTGTAAATTCCAACAGCACGAACAGCGCGAGCAGCAGCACCAGTAGCGCCAGTAGCGCCAACGGCGTAATGTTGCATATTGCATGTTGCATGCTGCATATTGCGTTGACAAGACGAATGAGCATCAGCACGCAAACTGACTAACTGCTCTGACTGGCTGTCAGATCGTTTTTCGTTCATTTTTTTTTCTGCTGTTTTTTGTTTGATGGCAACGCCGGATGTGAAGCCAGTAGTTAATGCTCTATGATGACAGGAAATTGTGTGAATTGTATTAGCCTCGAAAGGGCAAAATATTCGGCTGCTGCTCGCTCATGCAATCAGCGCCACTCAACTATCTTTGTATGCATGTTTGCAACGCTCGAGTGCCTGATAAATAGTTGCAACATTTGGTGGCTGCCAACTCCCCGGCTGTCTGTCTGTCTGCCTGCCACAGCAGCGTTTGTTGACGGCACTATTTTGACTTGATTATGGCGTAACAAATTGCTTACATTTTGCATATTTCCGCTGTTGAAGTGTTGTGGATTATCAAAATGTGGAAAAAGTGCAGTGGTTACTGCATTTGAGTGAAATGTGAGCGCAGCGATTGTGCAAATGAGTGAGTGATTAAGTGAGAGTGCAGTTGATTAGAGTTTGGGAAATTGATATGGCATATTGTGTTGAATTGAGATACTAAGTACATAGTTGCATAAAAGGCACTGAAAGAGATTTGTTTTTAGCATTAAGTGGTTTCACATTTATTTAGTGAAAATTTATTTCCACAAGAAGCTTAACCGGCCATTCAATTACATATCCTAATGGTTTTTTCAGAAAATTTTATAACAAAATAATAAAACACATACTTTTATCAAATTTGCCTTCATGCTATTAATTTATTTACTTCATTTATGTAAATAATTTTTGTTTCCAATTCTTTACGCTTATTTCTGTTAAAAGCGAACAAAAATTAATATTGCATCATAACGATTAACGCTTCCGATTTTAGCTTATTGAATAATATTAGCGATGTTGATTTTCCTGTTTTGGACTATAGTATTTTACTTCTCTCTGTAAATAGTATAAGTTTTGACTTGTCCTCGGTTACATTAACAGGACAATTCTGGCGAAGATAGTAAAAACTCTTTCGTAAGACAAATAAAAGACAGGTGACAAGATTCTTCGAAAGACTTTTATTATTCTAGCAAAAAAGTCTTCGGAAAAAGCTCTCTCATTCACCATTTTGATAAAAAGCTATCTTAGCTCGCGTCACTCAAACCGTCGCAATGGCCGAGTCAGCAAAGCACAGGCGTGCCATTCGAAAGATCCGAGTTCGAATCCTCAGGCAGCGGAATTTTTTTTATACTTCTAAATTCACATTTTTCGTTTTTAATTTAATTTGCTTTGTATTGTTTAAAAAGAAATTTGTTTTTGTTAGTTTTTGGCCTTATAACAATTATATTCAACAATTATTATTGAGCTCGAGACCGTTTTTTAATGAAAATTTATTGTGGAAAAGCAACAATAATTTGAAAAAATGGTAGAAGTGANGAAATCACCACATTTCCTCATCAGACTTCTTTCAGTAGGATTCGAACCGACGATCCCACTGACTCAGCCAGTTGCCTATGCACCGTGCTAAGTACGCCTTGTAAATTATCGTTTGCTTTTTTCCACTATTTTCATTTTTGTTATGCCAACACAATCAAGCGCAGCCATTCCGCTGCAATTCACTTGATCATGTGGTTATTGATTTTGTTGGTTTTTGTTAATAATTCTATTTTTAGAATGTTTAACTTTTTAGGTGTGCTCGTCCTTAAGTTATTTGTTTTTGTTATTTTTTGGCTTTATAACAATTATATTCAACAATTATTATTGACCTCGAAGCCGTTTTTAGTGGAAAAAAGCAAACGATAATTTACAAGGCGTACTTAGCACGGTGCATAGGCAACTGGCGCACTCGTATTTGTAGTCTTGGAAGTCCTATTCGCAATAGTAATCGTATTCGTAACGCTACTCTTATTCGTTATGGTAACCGTGTTCGTTGTGGCCTTTGTATTCGTATAAGCCTATTCGTGTATTCGTATTCGTAATGTGAATTGAATCGCATTACCTTCCTATATCCTTATTCCTATTCGTATTGGTATTCATATGTGTATTTGCATTCAAAGTCGTATTTACACCCATATTCACATACCTATTTATTCGTATTCATGTTTCCATCTATTCATATTCGAATTGGTTTTCACAATAACATTCGTACGGGAATGCCCTGGAAGCAATAACCATTTGCCATAATTTATTAGATTTTTATTCTCCTGACCAGTTGTTCACTTCTGTCACATTTCCCAACGTAGCTCGTTCAAACCCGACTCAACTAAAATTATTTCTTCACATATGAGTTACACTGCGCTTGGATATTTAACTGCTACCCCACTATTTGTACCGTATTTTTTTTGATTTTTTTTTCGACACTAACTCACTGACGACTTTTACTGCGAAGCGATATTTTATCAGTTTCTATGCACTCGCGCTCATTGTGACATGTCTTAGAAATTGTTAATCTTAAGGCTATTTTTCTACTTATTTCTTTTACTCCTTTTTCTTTATTCCTCTGCTTTAATCCCTTGCTTTACACTCTTTCAATTTCTGCATTTAACTTTACTTTCTTACTTACTTAAAACTTTTTTTTTTTGCAAAAGCACTCACTGCCATTCGCACTTCCAACGTAATTTTGCTTATCATCTCTCTGCGCTCACACAGTGTCTTTAATCAGCATTAAACAGAAGGCACATACATACACCCATAGTAAGTTTGTGCTGCCGCTGCTTTAACTTCATCCACAAATCCATGCAGCCAACGTTCATTCATTTCTTTCGCTGTTCTTAATTTTTTGTTTCTTTTCTCCTCCTCCATGCTTATCATTTTACTGCACATCAATTTGTCCTTTCATGCAAATTAATGTCGAGTACAGCGATACCAAAAGGCCGAGTACGCGGACCACTGGGCGACCGAATGGCTAGCTCGCAGCTTTAATCATGAAGATGGAGACGGTATGGCTGAGCAACGTCTTCTCTTCCACCACTCCAACTCCACTTGGCTTTAATGTTCGTGAAAAAAAAATGCCATGTTTCTACATTTGTAATTCGTCACTGAGATTTGTGCGCACATTTGCATTACATTTGATATGCTTTTATTTTTTATAATATTTTTTTTAGTTCAGAAAGAAGTCACATCTGCTTGAGTTTACGAATTGGATTAAGAATTGAAGCAGAAAGGAATCATATTTAAAATTGAGACTTTAAGGTCTCTGACCGAATGTTTAATATCCTCGTTAGAGTAAAAGCAGACATCATCGCTACGTGGAAAACGCATAGCTAGCCAAAAAATTTAATGCCGCGCAAAAATGGACCGACTATATAAGCTGCGGCATCTACTACACCTGCAATGCGAAAGATTTGAGTTCAATGCCGACTTTAAAACTAAGTAAAAGGTTCCACACTCAAGTAATTTCGCTTACTTCGGTAAATGTGAATCTCGCTACAATGCACATTAATGCGGGAATATTGAATACTTTGCCCATTTGTCCCACGGTGTGGTAAAAGAACGTTGACCTTTCTATGCGTGCTATTGGAACACGCTTACGAGAGCTTCTTTTGTCGCAGAAGATTGATAACTTTGGTCCGACCACCAGGCAATTTAGTGCTTAAGGTTTTAGACTTACATGCTGTGACTCAAACAAATGACCACGTGTTGATTTTTTTTTTAATTTTTCCATAAAAATACCGCCAAGCTTTACTCAAAAACATATAAATCACAATGTCTAACTTTAAACTCCATTTAGGTAAATTCAAAAAATATTCATCAAAATTACAATTTTTAATCTCAATGTTTAGAACTTTTTTGGAGTGCAGCCCATACAATTTTAGTCTAGTGAAGTGCAAGTTTCAACCGGTTAAAAAATCGCGTTAAATTGGAGATTTGCTTTATTTTTATTTTTTGAGACTACTTTTTGTTTTTTTTTTTTTATAACAAGTGCAATTTACAAAAACTAGTGTTGTTTTTTTTTAATGTTGTTGCTAACAATCGCCCGCGTTTTATTTCATAAAAAATGCATGCTTATGGAAAAAGTGCAAAAATCCGTCACCAAAAAAAATTCTCAAAAATTAATCAACTGGATTTTTTAACCGCTTGAAACTTGCATTTCGTAATACTAAAATTGTATAGGCTATATAACTGCATACTCAAAAATGTTTTAAAGGTTCAGATTAAAAAGTTTAAATTTCGATTTAAATTTGTTGAATTTACCTAAATTTTGTATAAAGTTTTATACTGTGATTTAAAACTTTTGGTTAAAGCTTCGACGGTAGTCTTATAAAAAATACCAAAAAAAAACTAGCTCAGACATTTTTAGAGCTAACAAACTTGCACGTTAAAATTTCAATTTCATAGTTCCACGCCTTTGACTGCACTTGAAAATTTGCGAAATATTATCTTGTGATTCTCAATTAATTTTATTTTCAGTAAGGCAATCAATTAAAAATTTTTCGATTAAATGAATAAAAGCTTTTTCAGCTTTCAATGCTTTATTGGTATTTGAATAGCTATATGTTCATACATAATTGGTATAGTACACTTTGGCATTACACCAAAATATTGTTTTTCATGCATGGATAAATTTATTATTTGGTATTTAACTTCTAACAAAATCGTCTTAAGTGCTGCCACTTTTGAATGATTAATTGAATTTTTCATTTAGATATTGCATTACAGCATAATTGAGCTTGACAGGAAAATTCACAGATAAATGTATGCATTTTAATATTATTTGCCTAGTGGTTGTTATAAATATTTCACATGAGGTTAACTTTAATAGTTTTAAATATTGATAATCTATGAAAGCATTATTACTGCGCTATAACTGATTAAACGTCTTTATTTGAGTGTAATAAACCTTTCTTCAGCAGGTCTCTTCGATGCCCCGGAGACCTTCCTCTACTTCTGCTAACAAAAGTAGGTTCTGAATTGAATTCAGCAAATGTAGTAATTGCATATACTTCTTAGTCATATGTACATTAAGGTGGGTCAATTTATATAGGAGATTTTTTCGACAAGCACAGAAAGATCCTACGTGGAATTCTAAGAAAACAGATCGTAGAGGTTTCCTCTGCCTTGAAAGGGTTAAAAAGCGTTTCATATATGACAGACTCTGCATTAAAGGGTTAAATGCTGCACTTTCGTAAAGATATCGACCAGTATAACCATTTTTGGTATCTAAATTTTTTTGTGAAAGCTGATAGTTTACGAGTTATGAGAGTTTAAACGAAGCTTTTCTTTTTCCAATCTGGCCGCTCGCGTACAGCATCCAATGTCCCAAAAATCGAGTCTTCATTCCATTATCTCTTTTCTAAGCGAAGATCTACGATTTTGAAAAAAAACTCGTGTTTTGCATACCTAGCAAACGTCAAGCTGTGAGGTTGTACTTTATTGTGCTCTGATTTTGGCTTTCTACTTACTAAGTTGATTGTGCTAAACGTGCTTATGAGCATCAGAGTGTTAAATAATTGAAGCTAAGTGAAAGTTATTGGTTTTATATTAAAGTAAATTTAATTAAATGTCACTAGCATACATTCATTGCATTGTTGCTATCATTGTTGTTGTATCCTTTGTAGTTAACTGAATTCATTTTGTTTTTTCACATTTGTTCTACTCTTTTTGTTTACTTCTTCTAGTAATTCTTGTCACAGCTGTTTGCGTTACGTTTATTAAGTGTCATAATTACAGTGGNGTGATACTCAAACTGTTCGCAACATTTATTTAAAGCTATTTACATCAGATCCTTAATTGTTATAATTTATTTTGTTTGTCTTTTATTAACGAGTGTATTACATAAATCTTTCAATACGAAGTGCGATCTTGATACTTGCCAAATTAAAAGCGATTCTCAACGCTACTTATCGTGCTGGCTGTGTGATGGTATTTACCATCTGAAATGTTCTGGTTTGACGGGAAGAATTCTGGACGCTATTAATGATGGCAAGGGCCTTCGCTGGTCTTGCGTAAAGTGCAGGTCAACCAAAGTTGATATTTTCAAGCTATTTAGGCAAACCACNACTATGTAAAATACACACTTTTGCGTCATAAGTTTTTTGAATTAAACAAAAAGTGTTATAAAGCTTACTTGTGTAAAATTAAATGGCGTATAATATATAACCCCAAATCATTTTATGACTTCGTAAACTCCAAGGGAAACGTACGCGGGTTTCTTTCCGCCATGAAGTATCAAAATACCGTCTCTAGTGATAATCAAACAATTTCTAACATGTTCGCTCAGTTTTTTAAATCCAAGCGGCGTATAATATATGACCCCAAATCATTTTATGACTTCGTAAACTCCAAGCGAAATGTACGTGGGTTTCCTTCCGCCATGAAGTATCAAAATACCGTCTCTAGTGATAATCATG